>NW_015161405.1:1645823-1681820 GCF_001447785.1 Gekko japonicus
GGGGGGGGGGGAATGCAGAGGGAATGTTTGTGTTTGCAAAGTCATTCCTTAAGACTTGATTCCTCGGATTCTCCAGAGCAAGCTGTCAATGCAGAAAGGGCCATAGATATATCAACACTTGATACTATCTATCAGTGTCTATTAGCTGTGGTGGCTAAATGGAACCTCTCCAAGGCCATGTGACTGTGAAAACTTATTGTTGGGGGAGGGGGATCAACATGGAGAAAGTTGCCCTGCTTGTAAACATCAAGTGCCTCTGGGGGGTAGCCAATGAGCAATAGGATGCTGACTAGAGAGACCTTCAGTCTAATCCAGCCAAACCTTCTTATGATCTGGGTAGATGAGTGATAAGGGACTACTCTGAATGTAATTCACATAACTGTCAAGGCTCAGAAATTGAGGTTAACAGGTATATGGCAGTAGCACAGCTAAATGTGTGCTGTCACATCACAATGCATTTGAAACAGCAGGTTTCATGTTGATGTGTGCTGGAAGAATCAGTTTACAGGACACAGTAGTCATGTCACTTACCCTCATTGACAGGAGTCCAGTTTACAAGTTACAGTGAATGCACACAACACCTGTGTATGGTATAAAGCTGATTTTTTAAAAAAAAATTGTGTTGAGTAATTCTTGTGTAATTCTCATGTTACATTCAACACATATGCAGTTGAATGTGAGATACAAACTTCATATTCATCCAGGGGCTGATCCCTGGTTTCATTTGCAAAGTGAACACACAGTGGCGTTTTCGTACAGGCAGGATGGATGTGTGTTCACGGCAATATGTGAACATGGCCGTAATGTCTCTGAGAGACTTTGTCATCACTGTATGATGACAGGGTCATAACAAGGCTGTGGATAGGAGTAGATCTGTCCTATTGAACTGTGGTGTGTCCAGTAAACATTTTGGTCAGACTTAGCATCTATTGACACAACCAATAGGGCATGCTCGAAATGCAGTTTGACTAAACTGTGAAGTATTTGTGGAGAAAGAGGTTGCTTCATCATGCACTTAGCAAGGAGACCCATTTTAAGCTCAGTAGGGTTTATCCATTCATATGAGTGCAGGTTTACATCCCAGTCCTACCAATGTTGTAAATTCAATGGGACTAACCTCCTTGAGTGTGCAGAATTACATTTACTACAAAGTCAATCCCATTGACTTCAGTAAGCCTTACTTTTAAGTAAATGTGCTTAGACTGACATGGTCTAAGACTAGAATAACTACAAGATTTCACTGTACTGTTTCTATAAAATCATACTATATCGGTTCTATTGTTTAGATCATTACAACAAAATACCAAGCAACTTTAGGTATACTTTAAGAGGATCTAAAGAATTCTGATTTTTTAAATTCATTCTGTAATAAGCCTTGTTTGCAACTACTGGAGTGTTTTTTAGTTACGAGGCAATAAACTGTGTTCATATCCTCTGCCTGGATATGAGAGGTCCTTTTAAGACTTGGTGTGTGTGTGTGTGTGTGTGTGTTTTTATGTCATGCTACAGTCTGTTCAGTGTCATTGTGTTAGAACAGCAACATGGCTCCAGCGTCCAAGCCTGGGAAGCTGTACATCAGGCACACTTTAGCAGATTTATGTCATCAACCCCCACACAGTATCAATCATTCTTCAAGGTCATTCTTAGCTACCAAAGCAAGTGCTGCAGTGAAACGGCCAAGACAGACTGCAAACCAAGCCAGTCACAAGCTTTCAGGTGCTCTGGAGGGGGGGGGGCAGGTTAAAGAATTCTTGGCAACGTGTCCCAAAGGGTTTGTGATTTGGGGGAAGGGAGAAGAGGAAGCTGCCTTCTACATACTTGCAAAATGTCTGTGTTAAAGAAACCAGGGTACGTTGGGAGACAAATAAACAGATTTATCAGTCTGGCTGCAGTTTTACGAAGTGCAATATTGACAGGCTTTGTCTGTCTCTTCCAAACTCTGAGCCGACAAACGAGACATTCTGGACACAATGTGTCACTTCTGGCAGGGTGTAGGATCAGCAGAAAGGGTCCATTTATTTTTGTGTTAGGAATGCGAGGAAAAATCACACCGAATTCTTTTCAGTTATTTCTTTTTCAGAAGCCCCACTGACAGCGAATTCTTGCATTTTTGGTACTGCAAAACCTTTTACAGTTTTATAAATGGGGGCATTGGATTATTCAACTTTTAAAAAATATTCCATTGCATAACTGTTTCAAACATCAAATTGTGGGAGGTTTATTTCCCCACTAAGTAGTTCTTTTGATCTGAAAGCACCATGGCAGAGTAGCCCCCAGGTGGACACAAAAGGGAGAGGGAAAGCTGCCTACAGCCCCACATGCTTCAAAATTCTGGATCTCCACTTCAGCTCTGTAGTGGTGCACATGCACTGGGCCCCAGTTGTCCCCTAGGGCATGCACAACATGAAAACAGGAGCTCCATAACTGAATCTCAGCTTACTAAGCCTGGTTTCCAAAACAGGTTCAGAAGTAACAGGTCTCTGTGTGCGTGGTGTGAGAATCTCTACCATTCTCTCTCAAACCAATTCTGTGCCTTCTGAAATATTTACACACAAGGCAACAAAGCAAGATGGTGTGTATACCAGGTGTCATTTCATAGAAAAAGAAGTGCAGGAGCTCATTAGCATAGTTCATTAGCATAACTTATTTGTATATGCCACACCCCATGACATCACTGGAAGTGTGTTAGAAGGCAACCCCCACCACTAAGGGTCCACTGGACTGTTTTGGATTTCTAGCTATTGGGGGGGGGGACATGCAGATCTGTCCTCACAGAGGAGGGAGAGCTTGTACCTGAATAAAACTTGGTCTTAAAGGTGCCACTAGACTGTTTTGGACAGGGGGGATGGGGGGGGAGCTCTGCAACTTACCTGGCTGCTTCTTGCTCTGACTGCGGGCTGCTGGGAGCAGGGGGTGGGGCTTGTTGCATGTGCCCACCCCCTGGGCTCTTTACTGCCCGAGCTCCGCTCCTGTGCAGGAAATAACCCCTGTGTATATCTCAGTTGTCCCTCTTGCACATGACACCTCCACCTGATCACAGCCATTTGTAGATGTCATGGCTAAACAGGCAAATCTCCAGTGATCCTGCTAGAGTACTCCTGCAACTCCACTGGAGGTTTATTGTGCCTATTTAAAATAATTTAAAATAAATAAAATAATTTGGGGGATCTACTTGTCATTTCAGAAGCCAGATTCCTTTTCCTGTTACCCACTTGCCAAACAGTATGAAGATTCAGGGTCCGCACTTAGATAGGCTGGCTTCTTTTGGAGGAGAGAGAGAGAAAGAGAGAGAGAGAGAGAGAGAGCATGATTGACAGGTATTTTTGTAGGCATTTCTTTATTTACAGAAGCACAAATAAAGTACAGGTGAAGGGGGGAAAGGCAGGTCTGCTACCCCACGGCTGATTCTGAAACAGAGATTGTGTTCTTCAAGGTATCATATAATTTTTTTTATCTTCTTTTTACTAAAACAAAATGAGAAGATGTGGGTGACAGCACACTATTGTCAGAGAACTTAGTTTCTCCTCAGAACCTTGGTAATACCTTCATACTAGTCTTGTCAACTGAATAAGGGAATCTTTTAAAAAATTGACCTTTGAGAAACACAGGTAGAGGAGGATATCAAAACACAGAGTGTAGAAGATTTGTGAGCCGCATATTGGGTTCACATCTCAGCAGTAAACCACATGGTACAGTTTTTTCTCTAGCCCCCATGCCTAGCCTTAGTTCTGCTAAACTATTTCACCATTGCCCTAAATGGTGTGGAACCTCATTCCTTTGAAAAGCATCAGCCACATGGTTTAAACTTCATCTGCATAGGACTTGCAAATTAGTGGGGATTTAGCTACACAGCAGAACCACATGCAATTTTTTTGAAAGAAAATAATTATCAGCATGCTGCAAGGAATGCTTTTTTAAAGATAGTTTACAGCATAGTACTCCAAATATATTTTCCCCTTCTTTTTGCTCAATGCATAATCCCCCTAAAAGTGACACACACACACACACACACACCCAGGACGGGGTAAGATCCAGTCCTGCCACTTCTTATTTACCTCAGGAAAGTTTAGTCACTGGGACTAATTAGTGAGAGTTCTGCAAGTAAATAGTGACCTTCAGGATCAGGCTCCACATTACTGCAATATTTCCCTGCCCTACTTGGTTAGATGGCATACTTTAAAAACAACAACAAAAAAACTGGGTTAATTATAGCATGGCCAGAGGAATGGCTGTGAATGATTTTTTTTTTTAAAAAAAAATCTTAATGTTTGCTTAAATGTTTGGGGAAGTCATTAATCAAGACTAGCTGCCATCAATCTGAAAACTTGTAAAAGTCAACTGAAGGAGGCAGGAATACTTTAAAAAATGTGTTAAGCTAAGGGAATCATATGGAACTTTTTAAAGGAACGTATCAGGGGAATTTGCAAACTGTAACCCCATGCAACTGCAGGAAAGGCTACTGAAAGTGTGAATTAATTTAACACAGAATTTGTCCTCAGTCGTTCCTAAGGAATAGCAGACGCTGGGGAAGTGCCGAGAATGGAGTGAAATGCAAAATTATAAATCTGAGCCAAAGAGACTGAAGGCACACTTGAAAAGCAAGGCCTTGTTTGAAAATATGTTCGACACGATGATTGATTTTCCATAGGGGATTCTGAAAGATGTGCAAGGAAAAAGAAAAGGGAGGAGAGGAAGAGCCTATCATTTTCAGAAGGTCATGAGAAGAACCAGAGCAGAAAAAAAGCAGCTGATCAAAGCAAAGCTGTCAGATCCGTGTGCTGAGATATAGGCAGCTAAGTACAAGATGCTGAAGATGTTGAGCATCCCCAGCTCCATTGCCAAGAAGGCTGGTAGTGTTAAGGGTAGTTAGGAAAACTGGGAGCTTCTATATAGGTGGAGTGCAGGTTCATCCTTGGGGCTGCTCCTCTTGGGCCATATGCTGTGTCTACATCACATCCTGTCTTTCTTGTCCTTTCCTTCTTCAGCGATGCCTCCTGCCAAACTCATGAAAAGGCTGAGAATAGTTTATGCATGCACTTCATCGCTAAACCGCTTTTGTCATTGAGACTCAAAAGCAGATAGCATACAAAGAATAGGTATGTTTTTGAAACCCTCCAAATCCCCCCAGCCCCAGATTTTGGAATTATAATTTACCTGGTCTTGTTTCTGTAGTGGAAGTGATATGTTAGAATCACTGTATCCACTGCAGTGAAACTGATATATCTACTGTTTTCATTTTGTATAGAGCACTGGATGTCATGGAGACCCACCAGTCTGGCAACTCTGACTTTTGACTCTGTCTTTTATTGTGATAGTCTCTTCAGCCTTGTGAAGATATGGAAAACCTCTGGTGTCTGAGTTGCAGAGCACTGAGTTACATTGGTGGTGTCCAAGGTGTTGGCATTCTTTATTTGTGGCTGTACACATTCCAAGTTTCTTGTCATGTCTGGCATCAGGTCTCCTGCTCCCCCCCCCCCCCCCCCGAGAATAAAAGCTGAATTTGGCACCATGGAACTGGAAGAGTGTTTGTTAAAGACAGACAGAAGGACTTATGGATGTGTTATTCTCTGAGAGGTGGTGGATCTTATCTTACTCATAAGATCACCCTCAGTTCTGCTTAATAGTCAGCAGCACACAGGAAATTCTGGTAGCTTCGATAACAGGTTTCTTTATTGCTTCCAAGTGGGAGAGAACACTTACAGATGGTGACGACCACAACACACACAGAGAACAAGAGCTACATGGAGGACCCTCCAATACAGGCCTGGTTGGGGGGGGGGGGGGAAACTAGATGTTGGAGGTTCACTTAAAGGTATATACACATATATACATCACAACGGACAGAGAAAAGTCGTGGACTAGGAGAAGGGAAACTTTGGAAAGGATATGCCACTATTTCTAGGTATACTGACAATTCCTATCTATAAGAATTTTTTAAAGGGGCGTTTCCACACAAGGGCACTTGTTCTGTGTTTGCTCAGCTGTCGATCCAATAACAGCAGACCCGTTTCAAGCACTGAGCTTCTGCGCATCTTCCTACCCTCCACAATTTTCCAACTGCCATGTTTGTTTATTTTTTTTACAGATGTGCCTAAAAATCCAATTGCATCCTGTGAGCAGGGCTGCTTTCATTAGCGTTGGTGGCAGAGCACCACCCTTTCCCCTTTTCTTAATGCATATCCACTCTATCAATATATCGACCTACCACTAGAAGAGGGGCTAGGCCCTGCCCTCCTCCCCCCTGTGCGTGCATGAGAATCATCACATTGTCCCTGCGGAGAAATGCTCTCCGTTCTATGGTTCATACTGCAGCTCAGTATGAGAAACAATAGGAGCAGAAATGTTTGGGACCAACTGGCTGTATTTAAGGATCTGGTATGTGCCCCTGGTGAAGTATGGCTAGAGATGCCATGAATTCTGTAGTTAACATGTTCAATAGTGGAACATTCTTTGTTCAACAGCCATGAGCACCTGAGTACTGCAAGTCCATTCTACTCACCTCTCCACCCTGAATGGCAAACAAACAGCTGTATAGCGGAGGTGGTGTTGGGGATTTGGGGGTGGAGCCTGGGAAGGGTGGAGCTTAAGAGGGATGTGATGCTGTAGCCTTTGAAGCTGCCATTTTCTCTAGGGGAACTGATCTTGATAGTCTGGATATCAGTAGTAATGCCAGGAGAACTCCAGGCCCTAGTTAGTGGTTGGCGACCCTAGACGGTGGACTCCTGTTTCCTTACATTGATGGAGTTTCATTTCCTTGCCTCATGGGGCTTGTGCATCTGTGAAGAAGGTGAGATGGCTTCTATCCAGAGTTATATGGTCAGGTCAAGTCATTAAATAATATGAGGGGGGGAATCTATGCCTCCCATAATCCTGTGTGAAAATGCACATGTGTGAATAACATTACTTGTAATCACTGGCTGGTTAATTGATTCTCACTGTTTATATGACTGGTGGCTGAGAGGCATACAGTGGCAACAGGTCTGTGGAGGAGGGAGAAAAATAGCACTAGCATCGGGCTCTGCGAGAGTGCTCAAGTGTGAAGCATTCTCTCTCTCTCTCTCTGTACTGTAATTCTGAGTGCTTGAAAAGTAACAAACAAACAGGCTGAAACTGCTTGGAAACAGTGAACTGATCAATAAACATTTAGCTCCCTGTGTGTGACCAGAAAACAGGTATTCATGCATCCCAAACTTTGACCAATGTTTCCAAAGAGCATTTAATCATTTCAAGAAGCTGGATCATAAGTGGTTGCCCCATTGTGTAGAGTTATTTTTTTAATGGAATGGAGACCTGTGTGATCACAATGACAGTTTTGTCAGTCAAGGTGGGGGATTATGAAGCCACCATGGTAAAGGAAGTTGCTTCATTTTGGGAATGACAAAAGAAATGGCCATAGACAATACATTTTACCACTCTACCTTCCAAAAAGACTATATAACACATATAAGCATCACAGGAAAGGTATCTGGATCAAGGCCATTGCCCCACAGGAAAAACACTATTTTTTAAAAGATAAAGGGTAGGTTTCAAGAAGCAGATTTCAAATAACTGTAACTTTTAAATAGGATGATAATTCATGTAGGTGCAGAATATTAACTTGATTAAAGAAACATTGGCACACACTTTTCAGATTGCTGGCATTTTAAACCAAAGGGGAAAGCTCCACATGCTTCCACTTTTGTCCAAAACCAGTATCTTCAGCTGCTTGCAAAGAAATCAGTAACGGTTTCACAAAAGCCTACAGCATACACTTTTCCAACTCTTTTTTTTAAAGGTCACAAAACCTCTCGGAATTTTTGTTTCCTGCCTGTTCAAGATCCCATTCACTTCAAAGGAGAAATTCCCAGTGGATTGTTCTCCAAATCTCTGAAAGCCTTAGTACAGAACGGATGATCTATAGATAAAGCAATACTCCACCATGTGGCATTAAGTGAAAATAAAACTTCCCACAACAGCAGAAGGTATCAATTTTAAGTTCCTTAGAAATGCTGGATTATAGAGTTAACGTTAACTCTTCTTGCAGCAAAGAATCTTGGATAGGCTCATTGGTTTTCAGAAGAAAATTAATCCAACAAAAGATAAATTTAAATCAAAGCCATAAAAAAGCAATCAGAGGCAACACATAATTTTCTTTTTGAGGGGTGGGAGAAAGGGAAGAGAAGTGGGAGAACTGTCACATAAAATTTATACTTCTGGTTTGTAAAAAGATAAATTAGCAGTGTAATCCTAAACAGAGTTGTACCCTTCTATTCCCATTGCATTCAGTGATTTAGATCAGTGTAACTCTGTTTAGGAGGGCACTGTCAATGAACTTATTTTTAAAAATAAGAAATGGATTTCTCCTCTTTGCTATCCATAACTAAAGTACCAATATTCATTCATAGCATCAATATTCATACATACAGTACCGGTATTCACACATAGTTCCTGTTGCCAGTAGGAAAATAACAATTCAACCAAATAGCAAAGGGTTTGTTAGTTAGATGCAATTGTTCAGATCTGTTATTAACAATGGGAACACTGCCATTGCCTGCAGTCTGTGGGTTTGCACCTTTAACAGCTTTTTTGAATAGCGGCCTAAATGGTTTAAGGAATGGAACAGACACCAGTTCCATTTGGAACACTATCATTCCCATAGATCTCAGATATCCATCTACTCCCTTTCGTCATTTTTTGGACATGCATTTAACTACCTTTCTTTTTAAAAAGTCTTTAATCATGTTTGATTCATTTCCTGCAATACACTAACATCACTTGGCTATATCCTCCGCTAAGAACTAGTTTCGTCCTGCAAGAGCAAATGGCTTGAATCCGTAAATGCGACAGTGCTTTGTAAATCTCCCTGTTCTCCTGGTAAACTGAAAGGACTTTTAGGCCACTGTCCAGAAAGCTCCTCTAAGCATGCTCACAATGCTGCTCCATTTTGTCCTTTGAACAGCTTGGGTCACACTGCAAGCTGCTTTGGAGAGCAAATATTGTTAATATGTTCGGCTGGGTTCAGGGAGACCTGAGTTTGAAACCATTAAGCTTATTTACCTTGCACTATCTACTCCCTGTCTCACCTAACATATCTCACAGGATTATTGTGAGGATAAAAGGGAAGAACCATGTATACCACCCTAACCTCTTTGAAAGAAGGATGGAACACATAAGTAACAGGTAACAGAAGCTTCCCATGAAGTTTGTTGTGTACTTGGTGCCTCCTCTGGTGCTGACAATTTATTATTCCTGAATGGAAACTCATCACTGGATTAAAGTACATAGAAATCAAGGCCACAACACAAGTTACAAGATTGTTGTCACATATCCAACAATAGTTATGATCTGAGAAATCATCCCCCTCCAAATTGACCTATTTATGCCCCATGTAATATAATTACATTATCATTAATATACTTGTGTGGCAAGGTCAGCAATAAAAAGTAGCTGCCTGTGTGGCTAATTTCAACAGATAAATTCTGTGTGTTCACAGAAGGGGCAACAGGGCTGGAATTCAAACAGGTGGGTGGACTTAAGGGACTGGGCAGGCCCAGAGATTTTTGAAGGGAGTTTTCGCCTTGAACAGCAAACTATCTGATCATATTCCAATCTGATTTTGAAACACCCTTCTATTTCAAGATGAGACATGGTAGACTGATGAGGAGAAATCCAATTCTGAAACTTCCTTGAGTACATGGAACTTCAACTCTGCTCCTGTATCTATAATTAGCAACTAACCATCCACTTGACCTATAGAGTGTGTTGCCTATCTGAAGACAGTGTTGGCAGGGGCCTGTATTTTGTGCTTCAACACTGTTGAACATAGTCCGCCAAAATTACAAGAACTGGTGCCTCCATATCCTTTTAGCTATTTAATATCTTGATCTCCCACACAGGTTGAGAGTGGCTTGGATGGAGTTAAATTAACTGACAAGGGTGGGGTCGAAGGAAAGATCTCCCCAGAACTTTACTTACTAGACAATAAAACATTTGTAAAGCTTTGCATGACTGAAGTCACAGCATAAGAGGAAGACTGAGAAAGGCTCTGTGTGTCTCTTTTGCTATCCAAAGGCAGCCCTGACCTGGATAGCCCAGACTAGTCTGCTCTTGTCAGATCTCAGATGCTAAGCAGGGATGGCCCTGGTCAGTATTTGGATGGGAGACCACCAAGGAATACCAGGGTCGTGACATGAGGGCAGGCACTTCTGAACATCTCTTGCCACAACCCCATGACTTAACAGCAAACAACCCAAAAAAGCAGAAGAAAGCCCCTGAGAAATGGCTAGATCTCTTTGTACTTTAAGGAACTCTGCTTTGGACTGCATCATTAATTTGTTCTACTATATGGGATCAGATTGATGGTGAATGTGCTGAATCCAAGATTTGTTTTCCACTGCCATTAAGTCACTTCCACCAATGAAAGAGGAAGGCAATTTTCACTGATCCTTCCCCTTCTGCTGCAGCCCACTGAATTCCCCGAAATGTTGCTTTGCGCGGGGGGGGCAGAGGAACCGCAAGATAGTGTGGCAGGCACGGGAGGACTGCAGTGGGAGTGGGAATCAGTAAAAGTGCCCCCCTTCCACTGGAAGAGTGAACTTTGGATCTAATCCAGTATGTGGAAGCTTGTAACTAACCTTAACCATTATGATTATTTCCATGTGAAAATATCTCAGCATAAATGATCTTTCACCTAAAGAGACCAGCTGGTACAGGACAGAAATGAATCAAGGTTCCTTGCTTCATTGCTGTAATTCCTTAAAAGTTCCAGGAGAATAACATTTCTAAAAATTGCTAATATGCAAGTGTCCATAAACAAAACAAAGAAGAAAATAAATTTACTAGTAATGATGCATTCTACAAGTTTTCAGAGCTTAGCAGTCATGAAGAAGGAACTGGTATCTGAAGAAGGAAAATAAGATAATGCAAAGGAAGACTGGCAGGGTGCCAAGAAGATGTACTGGCATCAGGAATTAATGATCTGAAACACAAAAAAGATGAGCTACTTATATAACCTGTTGTTCATGGCTGTTGATCCATAGAGGATGTTAGAAGTTTCATTATGGCAGCTTTCAGTTGCAGAACAGGAGAACGAACATTATATAACCTGGTTTCTGCTACATTTCTAGTAGATAGTACCAGATATGCTTATGTATTTTCAGTCTAAATATTAAAGCCATTTTAAAACAAAGCATGGAAAGTGTTCTGCCACACAATGGAAAGGTAATAATGCAGACTCCTGGGCATTTGGGATCTGCGACAATGTGATGACCAGGTACAATTGACTCATTCCTAAGAATGTAAGATCTCATATGGAACAGAGCAATGGCTTCTGTAGTTCAGATACCAATCAGCATCTCCAGAAGGCCCAAGCCTCCCTCTGTTACTGCACCCTGCAAGTGGCAGTAAGAAGTATCACTTCTGAACCTTTCACTCTTTTTGGCAATCCCTTCTATGTACTTACTAAGAATAAGGCCTGTTGTGGAAATAAATACGAGCTCTAGAAAGAGGCTGTGGGCGAGTGCCCAGGCCTTGGGCACTAAACATCAATTTGCTGTGGTGACCTCAGCATGGTATAATGACACAGCTTACCGTTTCCTCCAGGGGAACTGATCTCTGCCACCTGAATAGCAGCTACAATTCTGAGTGATCTCCAGCTGTCACCTGGAGATTGGCAGCAGTGGTTCCCCAGGAGGAAATGGCTGGTTTGGAGGGTGGAGCCTATGGCATTGTACCTGTCTGAGGTCCCACCCCTCCTCAAACCTCACCCTCTCCAAGCTCCACCCCTCAAATCTCCATGAATTTCTCAGCCTGGAGTTGGCAACCCTATTTCCTTCCCAGCAAACCATCAACCTACCTTTATCTGCCCCTCTTGACTTCAGCTTTCCATCTCCTCCCCTCTGGAGAGCAGCTGTAATTCTGAGTGATCTCCAGCCCTCACCTGGGGATTGGCAACAATGGTTCCCCAGGCAGAAATGGCTGGTTTGGAGAGTGGAGTATATGGCATTGTACCTTTCTGGGGTCCCACCCCTCCTCAAACCTCACCCTTTCCAGGCTCCACAACTCAAATCTCCTGGAGTTGGCAACCCTTTCTCCTTCCCAGCCAATTATCAACTTACCTTTATCTGCCCCTCTGACTTCTGCTTTCCATCTCCCCCCACACACACACACCTGCAGCCTCTTACACTGCTTGGAAGCCCTGACTGCTACGTCACACTGACTGTCATGGGGGGCCACCTCAGCAGAATATAAGGACAGAGTCCACCATTTTCTCCAGGGAAACTGATCTCTGCCATCTGGAGAGCAGTTGTAATTCTGAGTAATCTCCAGCCCTCACTTGGAGATTGGCAACAATGGTTCCCCAGGAGGAAAAGTACAGTATTTCTCTGCAGTGGGGACCAAAGCAGCTTACATCATTCTCCTCTCCCCCTTTTGATCTGCACAACCCTGTGAGGTAGGTTAGGCTGAAAGCCTGTGACTGGTCCGAAATCACCCATTCAGCTTCCACAGCAAGAACCTGTGTCTGGCAGACCCTGCTCTGAAGTGTTAACTGCTATGCCACACTGGCTGTGGTATCACCTGGTATCATAACTGAACTCCAGACAGCAGATCTCTCTCTGCTTTGGAGGGTGGACTCTATGACATTCTACTCAGCTAAGGCCTTTTCCCTCTGCGAACCCTGGCTTCCATAGACTCCACCACATAATTTCCAGGAATTTCCCGACCTGGAGCTGGCAACCTTAGGCAGGACTGGCCCCAATGAGTTCCCCACAAAGGCCTGGAAAGGGCTTCATTCCTTTGCCTTTTTACTGACAGAACCAAGCATGGTTGTCTAGCAACAGCCACTGAGGGAAAAGTTAGTTCCAAAGGAGCCAAGTAGGAGAAGTGTCTTTCTCAGGAGATACAGCCGTTTTGGCAATTATTCTGACAGGGAAGTGGCTGAGGCAGCAGTGGCTGGGAAAGAGGAGCGGACCCAGCACCCAACCAATGTCATGTGAGTATTCTTGAGTGGCAGTTGATTGGCCAATGGCTGAACGAGCACATAGCACAGCCAATGGGAGAGCTGGAAATGGCCAACATGTTAGAGTTAGAATTCTAACAGTACAATATCCATTTTTAGGCTGGATTACCAGAACTGTATACAGCATTCAACAGCTTGAATCTTTTGGCCCTGTTCCCAGATGCTGATTGCTACACCACGTGTCTAGTATAAATCAGAAAGGTGGCTTCGTTGGGAGTGGAGAATCCCATAAAAAGCAAGTTCCATGGAGAAAGTGACATGGTATGGAGAACTGCAGGCTGGAAGGTTGGTAGTTCAGCAGTTCGAGATCTCAGTGCCACATGAAAGACTGAGCTCCTGTCTCGGTTCCAGCTCCTGCCAACCTAGCAGTTCGAAAGCAAGAAATTGCAAGTAGATAAATAGGTACCACTTCAGTGGGAAGGTAACAGCGTTCTGTGTGCCTTAGTGTTTAAGTCATGCTGGCCACATGACAACGGAAACGTCTTCGGACAGCGCCGGCTTTTCGGCTTAGAAACGGAGATGAGTACCACAACCCTAGAGTCGGATTTGACTGGCTTTTGAGCAAGGGAAACCTTTACCTTTACTATGGAGATACTGCTAATGAAGAATAAATGCATGTAAAAGCCTGATCCAGAAGGCTAAAGAAACTTTGTTTTCAACAAGGTTTTCAACAACAAAATTAATGAATTGGAAAACAAAGCAGGTAATCCAAGAACGTTGAAAAAAGTTCTTAATAAGATACTTTTTGTAGAGGACATTTTGATTCAGCAGCATATACTTATACCAGCCTTAAGGGAGGCTTACATTTAAAAATTTAGATAAATTAGTAACTGAGCTTAAGACATTAGGATAGAACCACAAGATTGGACACAAATACTTTTATCAACAGCCTGGTTAAAAAAAAATGGATCTTGGGGACCCGTACAAGAAGAAATATTCCTGCCAGGTCTTAAGCAAAACAGAACCATGTAAATCAAGTTACTAATTTATTTTTTAAAGAGAGCAATGATTTCTCCAGTAATAAAAGTTACTACAGAGCTTGTTAAATCTAATATGGAAATAATATGCTCTGAATTTTTAAGTTTGTCTGCCACTCTGCAATTCCCTCTCAAATAGATCATTTTAGATACCTTTTCAATAATATGAAAATCTCTCATTTCTTAGAGGTACATTGGCACAAGCACAGAAAATCATAAGAATATAAGAGCTCTGCTGCAATGGTCCATCTAGTCCAGCATCCTGTTTCACACAGTGGCCAACCATTTCCTCTGGACACCCAACAGTGCAAGGAGGCCCAGGCCTTCCCCTGATGTTGTCTCCTGGCGCCGGGATCCCCTCAGTCATCACAGCTACTAGCCATTGATAGACTTATCCTCCATGAATCTATTTAATCCCCTTTTTAAAGCTGTTTATTTCTGTGGCTGTTGCTACATCCTCTGGCAGCAAATTTCAAATTAATCACTCTCTGTTTTCGGTGGCGACTCCTACCTGGTGGAAGGAGCTCCCAGAGGAGATCCGGGCCCTGCGGGATCTTTCTCAGTTCCCCAGGGCCTGCAAGACAGAGCTCTTCCGCCAGGCCTTTGAGTAGGAGCCACCACCACTAGTACTCCACCATTGCCACCTATGCACCGTCGCACCATCACCACGATTATCTGGTCCGGTTGGGGGGCGAGGTGCCCCTGCACGAAGTGGATGATAGATTTTGGTAAAGCTACCGTTAGGTTTAAGATCTACCCATCTTGTGTCTAATTTTGTTATTGTATTTTACTGTTTTATATTATGTGTTTTTATTGTTTTAATTTTGGCACATTGTGCCCTTGTTAGCTGCCCTGAGCCTCAGGGGTAGGGTGGGATACAAATCTAAGGATAAATAAATAAAAAGTAAAATTTCCTTTTGTCCATCCTGACCCTACTGCCCATCAGCTTCATTGGATGCCCTTGAGTTCTAGTATTTGGGGGGAGGAAGAAAAATTTTGCTTTGACAACTCTCTCCACCCCATGCATAATTCTATAAACCTCTACCATGTCCTTAGTCATCTCTTTTCTAAACTGAAAAGTCCCAGTCGTCAGCCTTTCCGCATAGGGAAAGTACTCCAATCATCTTGGTTGCCCTCCTCTGTACTTTTGCCAGCTCTGCAATGTCCTTTTGGAGATACGGTGACCAGAACTGTACACAGTATTCCAAATGAGGCCAAACCATAGATCTATACCGGAGCATTACAATATCAGCCGTTTTATTCTCAATCTCTTTCCTAATAATCCCTAACATGTTGTTGTTGTTCAGTCGCACAGTCGAGTCCGACTCTTTGTGACCCCATGGACCAGATCACGCCAGGCCCTCCTGTCTTCCACCGTCCTCTGAAGTTGGCTCAATTTCATGTTTGTTGCATCTATGACACTGTCTAACCATCTCATCCTTTGCCGTCCCCGTCTTCTTTGACCTTCAATCTTTCCCTTCAATCCCTAACATAGAGTTTGCCTTTTTCACCGCTGTAAGACACTGAGTTGACACTTTCATTGAGCTATCCATTACGACAACAAGATCTTTCCCCCTCTCAGTCTCAGACCCTATTAGTCTGTACTTGAAGTTGGGATTTTTTTGCCCCAATGTGCATCACCTTACACTTACCAACACAGAACTTCACTTGCCACATTGTTGCCCACTCACTCAGTTTGTAGAGGTCCTCTTGGAGCTCTTCTCAGTCAGCCTTAGTTTTCACCATCCTGAATAATTTAGTGTCACCTGCAAACTTGGCCATTGCACTACTCACCCCAAGTTCCAGATCACTGATGAATAAATTAAATCATACTGGCCCCAATACCGATCCTTGTGGGACCCCACAGCTTAATTACTTCCATTGTGAGAACTGCCCATTGATTCCTACTGTTTGCTTCCTGTCTTTTAACCAGTTTTTAATCCATAATAAAACTCGTCGTCTTATCCCATGACTGCTACGTTTACTCAGGAGTCTTTGGTGAGGTACCTTATCAAAAGCTTTTAAAAAGTATATAATGTCTACTGGGTCACCGTTGTCTACATGCTTGTTCGTTTTCTCAAAGAACTCCAACAGGTTGGTGAGGCAAGACTTATCTTTGCAGAAGCCATGCTGATCTTCCCTCAGCAGGCTTTGTCCCTCTATGTGCCTTATCTCTGATTACAGTTTCTACTAATTTGCCCGGGACAGACATTAGGCTGACTGGCCTCTAATTTCCTGGCTCCTTTTTAAAAACTGGTGCCACATTTGCTACTCTCCAGTCTTCTAGTAAAGCAGCTGAAATCATTGCACATTGTTTTAATGTATTTAATAATTCTTTGGATTACAGACTCTTGCAATCATGTAAAAATTGGAGTCCTCTTGACAGAGGATAAGAAAGTTCATACTTATAAACTAATACAACCTATGTGGATTATAAAACAATGACTGAAATTATGGCACAAATTCATAGTGCAATCCTATGCCAAATTATTCCAATCTAAAACAACCCAGTTTATGTTATAAAGAGAATTCTGTATGGGAGGACTGGATGGCTGACTGTTCTGAAACATGTAACCTTTTTCCACAGGGAAATAGAAGAATTTTTCAGCTGCCTTAGTGAAGGACTCACTTATAGACCACTTCTGAAAGACAAATTTTTTTGATTAGCTCATCGTGGATCGTAATTATGACGACTATAAATTTGTAGTGCTTCAATGACCAGCACCAATATCTGTTACGAGATGGAATTTTATTTTGTACACTGGAATATTTTACTTCTCCCTACTCTTTCCTTCAGTTTTCCTTAAATGTATTTGTTGAATTTTTCTTTTTATAGAGCTGTATCTTAACTTGATTAGGGAACCAAAAAAAAAAAAAAGACAGATGTAAATTCTGCAGTCTCCTTCACCAGACCCAGCTTAGAGGCATCAAGTCAAGTTGGAGCCAATATTAGTTTGTCATAATTCCTTTCGAGGTGTGAGAATCACAGAACCTTTGTTGACCTGGTAATGAGGGAGAATTACAGGTACATAATCATCGTTCAAAAAGATTAACATTTTAAAAAACACAACCATGGAAAAGAAGGTTTGCTTTGTGGACATGGAATTTGTTTTAGAACGGATCTCCTAAAACTGTTTGAAGAGGTGTTTGATGGCTTGGCTCCTCGCCTGTAGGACAACAGGATGAAATTATTTTGTTTCACATTATTTATTATGTTTTAATACACAATTTCCATGTGCTTTATGTGAAGCATCCACAATGGGACCCTTCCAATAAAACTCATGATACTCCTGTCTTACCAACCGATCAAATCTATCCAATTGAAGAGTTCAGTCAAGGCACTTTTAGACATCGTTTGGATTAGTTCATTCCTTTCTTTTCTTTTTAGCTTTGGACTGTGACGATCCAGGGAGTCCACTGTCTTCATCATAAAGTTTTCTTTTCTTTTTCTTAGATTGGCCACGATCACTATGGTAGCCACTAGAGTCACTAGCATGCATTCCCAGGTCTGCTCTGTCTTGTTCACACACATTCTCAGGGTTTTTATCACCGATTTCAGCCTCAGCGTCCTTGTTCTGCAACTCTCCAGTTACAATACCAGCAGTTTCTATGGTTATTTCCATCTCTTGCGTATCATCATCCTGCTTGTCACAGTGGTTTTCATATTTTTCCTGTGTTATTTTTGTCCCAGTGCTGAATTGCAAAAACACAAAGCAAGAAAGAACACAGAGAATGAGCTTCCAAAATGTTGTGTAGGTGATATATTGCAGTCCATTAATTCAATAGGAAATATTAACTCTATTCATCAGCTTTACTTTTTTTTTGATCTACTAATTTTTGCAACTTTGTTGTGAAGCTAGCCACATTTAACAACACAGATGGTATGGGTAATCAGGCCTTGCTGTTCACTGAAAGCTAAATACCGTAAAAGTGATCAACAAACCTACATAAAGCTTTCATTTTATGCACTCCTGCATTAGCCATACTATTACTGAACTATCCTTCAGATCTGAAGGCAAACCTGCAAACTCTTTGGGATGCAGCCAATTTATTCCAATATTGTATGACTGGTCAAGCTACACTTTCCCCAAGTTCAGAAGTGGGAAAAAGACAAAAGGTGAAACACAGTTCTCTACCTAGCCAATATCAGAAGCAAAGCTCCTGCTACAGTCTAAGCAATTAAATCCATTTTGTTCTCCTTGTGAATGTAATATTCTGATTCTCTGGAACTCCTTTGTAAGATACAGTCTACTACTGTACCTGTTTTTGCACAATCGTCCTCGGATGCAGAACACTCCAGCAGCATCTGAATCAAAATACAATACTTTAAAAACGAGCCTATCGCCTATTTGGAAGCAAAGGTTTTTCCATTCATCAACTGATATGTGATCAGGTCTTGGGATGGATGCATTGAAACACCCATGCACTAGACAGCCCACGTGGCTTGATGCCACTTTATTAATTATACCCTAGAGAGAGAGAAAGAGAAAGTGAGAGAATATGACGATTATGCCACAGAATCTATGTTTTGTACATTTATTATGCTCTTTCTTACTTCTATTAGTTTTGCATATTCCCATATGGAATATAAAAAGACAAACAAATTAGCAAAGTGCAGCCTTGCAGATACTGACTAAAATTTCAGTTTGTCCCATTAGCATTAAAGATTAAAAAGTAATCTACATGTTCAAGTCCACCAAAGTCTGGACCTACCATAAGCGAAAGTCAGTTTGGTGTAGTGGTTTAATCTCGGAGAATCGGGTTTGATTCCCCACTCCTCCACTTGCAGCTGTTGGATGACCTTGGGCAAGCCATAGTTCTGACAAGAGCTGTCCTTAAAAGAGCAGTTCTTGAAAGAGCTCTCTCAGCCCCACCTACCTCACAGGGTGTCTGTTTTTTCCACAGGGTGTCTGTTGTGGGGAGGGGAAGGGACAAGAGTTTGTAAGCCGCTCTGAGACTCTGAGTGAAGGGCGGGGTATAAATCCAATCTCTTATTCTCCTTTGCACAACCATACAGAAAACTGTAAGGTATAATTAAAAGCTTGGCAAATATACACCATCTTATCAGAAATCAGGTCTTAAGCTAATTTTAGTTATCATGTGACCCAAAATCCTTTACTATTTTGCATTCTTAGAATCTCTGTTGTACATGTTTTCACTGATACTATAGATATGACTACAATCCTATGCAGACACACCATTGTAGTAAACTTCCTCAGGCATACCTAATTTAGCACTGAATTATATATTTTTATATATAATGACAAATGACCATAGCAAAACCTTAGAATGCTACACTCTAATGTTATACCACATGTCAATTTCAGCGTGTTATCATACTACAGGTACCACTTACCAGAATGACTGGACGTCAGGCATTACAAGCATTAGTGAAAGTAAAAGTATATTTTACATACCACAAGTTTTTTTCCTGGTTTAGGTGTAAAGACAATAAAATTCGCTTCAATATCAAGATGGATAGCTCCCAGGTCATCAATTATATCACCCAATTCGTTTGTTATTCTAATGTCATCATAAGCCACAGGAACTCCTTGGAAACTGCAAGATAAGAGAAAACAGTTGCTGATGATCAACATGGAGAACAAGACCACATGTGCTTAAAGATTTTAAGGGCAATAAAATTTGATCTTATTTATTTAGAGGAATTACTGCACAGGGGAAAAGTGTGGAGAAAGGATTCATCACTAAGTAGAGCAAGAACTTCATAGATATGTCATTCTGGCCCTTCTGTGACCATGGAAAACTAAGAGAAGGATGCCTCACATCTGCTACACATTAACGTTTTTTTTAAAAAAAAACTTTTAAGGAATACTGAGAATCATACTGTGACAGGAGGCTGTCTTGCTCTTGAAGTGAAAACAGCCACTCAGCTGAGCCTATGGGAGTTCTGCTCCAACATCCAATCGCCTTTGGGGGAGGGGTTGGGATTTAGGGAGGGAAGCACAGCAGGAGTTCAGATCTGCCTCTTGTGCAGTGATTGCTCGGGTCTGTCTCAGCAAAAGCATAGTTAGAAGGATAGCTCTGCATGGCAGAGTAGCAGAGTGGTTTAACTCTACTTCTGGGAGAGAACAGAGTTATCAGAGACAGCCGATTTTTAGGCCTGTCTCTGGTAATGAGCAGACCTTACACGATTTATAGTCTGACTCTTGGGAAAGGGCAGGCTGGTGTGGGTGGAATCCTGTGTATGTGAGAGGATCCAATCTAGTCAGTGAGAGCCTGTTTGTACCTGTAAGCACCGAAGAAAGTTCAAGCCAGACTCTGAATCCATAACTGGCTTAAATTTATGTGCCTCAACCAGGTTTCTCTTTTGATTACCTGGAGACCTGTGCTGCTGACCTGTTCTCTGAAACCAACATGAAAGCAACTTAACTTCATCTTATTTGTTATTTATATAACTCCTGCTTCAATTAACTTTGTGTTTTACTTACTCATCGCAAAACTTACTCCACAGCAGTGAAACCAAAGCCTAGACATTCGCTGTCTTAAGAACACCTGGTAACTGAGGGGAAGGTTTACAGTTTGAAACAAACCTGGTCCCCCAAAATCATAGGAGGCTGTGTGGGTCCCCCCAGTTGATAGAAAAGGCCTGTCACACATACTACAGCCATAAGATAAGCAGAAGATAGGCTACAATTTAAGTTCTCTCAATGCTTAAATAACCATTGCTACGCCAACCAAAATCCAAATGGAAAAGCAAAAAAACCCCATGCATTTGAAGTGATATGGAAAGTAAAAGTGCAACAATTTGGTGCATTAACAGTGCCATCCTAATCAGTTACACCCTTCTGTGATCTTAGAAGGGTGAAACAATTTTATTATTTATTATCAGATTTATACCCCGCCCTCCACGCAAAGCGATGCGCATGATGGCACTGTGAATGTGATGTGGGGAAAGAGAGACCATAACCAACCCTTTTAAAGATATGGCTCAGCATGCAGACCACAGGCTCATCAACCTTTCGTGGCAGAGGGTGCACAAGGAACACGATTCAAATCATTTCCAATAATACAGAAATAAACACAACCTATTAAAAATGACAACTTCTGGGATAATGTGTGCATGTGTAATATCAGTACACCTTCTGCTAAACTGGCTACGCTCAGGGCAGATACAAGTGGCATAATGGAGCCAGTCATGAAGGGTGATAAGAGATCTCTATATATATTATAACCAGTGTTCCCTCTAAGCTGAGTTAGTGTGAGCTAGCTCACAGTTTTTTAGCCCCCAGCTCACACATTTTTGTCTTAGCTCAGGAAGGAAGGCTCCAGAGCAAACTAATTTGCCAGTTGTACGGCTGTGGAGAGGAAAGCACCCCAGAGAGTTGTTATTACAGCCCATTCCTGGAGGAATTGTATAGTTCTCGATGTTTAAAAAAAGCAAAGAACATTTTGCAGGACTTGTCACATCCTGAACATTCCCTGTTTGAACTGCTGCCTTCAGGCAGAAGATATAGGGCAATTAAAGCAAGGACAAATAGATTAAAAATAGTTTTTATTTGAGAGCTATTATTGCCTTAAATGCTATATGAAATTGGAATTTGGGTGACATTGGTGGTTTTAAGTTGTTATGTGAACCTTAAGGGAGTTATGGGACAGTAGTGAATGGTGTGTGAGTGTATATGAATATTGTTGTAGATCACCGAAATGATTGCATCTTTAATTTTGTTGTACTATGTACAATGACAATAAAGTATATTATTATTATTATTATTAATGCAGTAGCCAAATCGCTTGCTCACAGCTTTAATGCCAGTAGCTCACAAAGTAGAATTTTTGCTCACAAGACTCCACAGCGTAGAGGGAGCACTGATTATAACCCCCCCCCCTTAATCACAACTATGATGTGGCAGAGAGATTTTCGAAAAAAGATGTGAGTCCAGTAGCACAAGAATAGTCAAAGCTCCCTTTGACAGGAACCTGTATCTTACAAAGGGACTAATGACTTTCAAAAACTTATACCCAGAAATCCTGCTAGTTTTTAAGGTGCTAATGGACACAAATATTGCTCTTCTACAGCAGACCAGAATATCCACCCACCTGAAACTATCTTCTTAAACAGACAAAGAGCCCTGAACAAATGCAGAGCAATAACGCTGGAAATCAGGCAGCATGAAAGCAAAACTAGCTCATGGTAAGGCATGGCAGATAATGCAGGAGGAGCTTGAAACAAGTGCACATAGCGATAGGGTGCTGCAAAAGTGCGGCCTGATCCAAGACGCAGAAAACAATCCATCTCCACCCAACCTATGTTAATGTCTATCCAAGGCAATGACGCCATGCATTAAACAATTAACAATAAAGATCTGTTTACCATTTATATATTACTGGAAGTGTTTAAATGTTGCCCAGAAATCCGGCAAAGGGTTACCTGCACATGGCCCTACTGTTAACAGTCTGTGCACAAGACCTGACTCTGCTGCATAGTCACGTTAATTTTTCTTAACAAAAAACAGCAGCAGAGATGATAATATATAACCATATGTATGCAAGCAAGATACAGTGTGGTCTTGTTTTGATGTTGAAACACTAGGATATTTTCACAGTTTAAACAGCTGCTTGTTTTGCGTCCTTTACCTGAGGTCCCGAAGATCCTGAACAGAGGATTCAGAAGACCTGCCATTTCCTGGTTTGTCTGGTCAAGGAGGGAAAGAACTCAGACAGATTCAAGTGTACCCAATTACCACCCTGCCTGTGACACTTATACAATAATAATAATAAGGCATTGTGTGTAGAATAGCCTGGAGATCCTGGGATTGTCTGGCAGCCAGGAGTTCTAGCTCTTCTAGTGTTCTACACCCCAAGGTGGTGAGCTAGACTTAAGGCAAGAGATGTTTCCGAGGTGGTTTGTCATTGACTGCCTCTGCATCACAACCCTGGCATTCCTTCATCCTTCTAAATACTAGCCAAAGTTAACCCTGCTTAGCTTCCGAGATCTGACAAGATCAGGCTAGCCTGAGCTATCCATATGCCCTCCTTTACTCCACGGGGGCTTTAGCTCCACCAGCTGGGACAAGAAGATGTCTGCAACTCCTGGCAAAAGGCCAAAGAAATTAAAATAAAACAAGGGGCACAGTATGGCTGTGGCCCATGCAGGCTGATCCCATAACTGCCCATTAAGAAGAAAGGCCCGCTCTATTCAATGGAGCTTAAGTAAGCAAGCACTGGACCACAGCATACATGGGCCTGCTGAAGAGAAAGGAGAAGACCAAGCAATTCAAGTAGATCCTGCTTCTCTTCAGGCGAATAGCAAGGGGGACCTGGAGGAGAGAGGAGGGCAGAATTTCCCCCTCCTTATGGCAGACATCCACTTGTATAATAAACATACTGCGTTTGTATACAGATAGACACATGCAGCCAGCTTTTAAAGGTGCATATATACACACAGGGCGCTCGGGTACCTCTCCGAGTAGCGCCGCAGTTCAGCGTCCAGTTGCGTGCAGATTCCCGTCCGCTTCCGATGCAGGAAACGCGGCGCCAGCGCGATGTGCCTCCGGTGCGGCGTGATCACCAAGCAGGAGTAGCGGTTCTGCGCCAGTGTTCGCGCAGCCTCGAAGGATGGCAGCTCCACACAGGGAAGAGAAGGAAGCGTCGTCGTCACCATTGCCTCCGCCGCCTGGCCCAGACCGTTTCCCCCCTCGGCCATGGCGCAGCAAGACCCGATCTCTCGGAAACTTTACACGGCAAACACGAGGTCTCCTGTCGCTGAAAAATGACGTTATCGAAAGGAAGCGCTCTTTAGTGACAGACTAGGGAGAAGACCTAACGATGGGAGGTTGCTTGGCAGCCATCTTGTGTGTGGCTTGTGCGATGAAGACAAAGTGGGATGTAGTATTTGAAAGCTCAGCTCGTAATAAACGTGATAGTTTTACAGACTCGTTGTGTATATCTTTTAAATCAACAAACATAGCGAGTTCTCTAGAACATGTTGAAAACTACGCTTTAGAAGTCCCGCCTGGTGAGGAAATAAGAACGTCCTCATCCGGGCCCTTGCCTCAACTGATTTCCCCCCCCCCCCATTAAACAGGGGGAAGAGGGTTATCAGCCGCGCACGCGTCCTTGGAGTTTGACGTCATAGCTAGCCGAGAATAGAAACTCCTCCCAACTGTGAGTGATTAGCCAATCTTTGCAATCGGTCTCTTTCTTGTGTTTGTTTAATCGCGTCTCTCTGGAATTTGTCCGCTCCATGCGAAGATTTCTAGTGTTGAGGAACCGGCTGTCCCGGCTCTTTTTTTATTGTGTGTCGCGTACGATCTGTTTTTCGCACAATTTTTTTCAATTCGTAGTAGGTGTGTTGAGAGTTAGGCTTCATTGTTGCTGCTCGGCAAGTAGGAAAAAAAGTATACTTTTCTCCTCCTTGAGCTATAGTTGCAGTACTCAGGAGAGAAAAGGCGATAAACACAGAATTCAAAGGACGCTTTTTTTTTTTTAGCAAGTTTATGTTAAAGCAGAATAGCACTTTAACTACCTGAGAAAGAAATTTGGCCGGCTGGAGGGATAAACGATTGTTCCCACCCCCATTGCTTTAGAATTGTGCAAGTTTAAATTTAAATGTATAGATAAATATCTACGTCAGGGGTGTCAAACCTGTGGCCTGTGGGCCAGAACTGGCCCACCCAGGGCTTTAAGGCTGCAGCAGCTCTCTCCTCCACCCCCTGTCCTCACTCTTCTGAGGGAGATCGGGGCTGCCAAACTTCCCAGCTGGCTGGGCCTTGTCTTTGCCTATTTCCCCTCTGGCAGGAAGCTCTTCTGGGCTAAAGCAGAAAAAAAGTTGCAAAGAAAATGTGGAATGGATTTTCCTTTAAGGTCTCTGGGCCCAAATAGACTACTCTGGGACTGGAATGACAGCCCCCAGAGTGGAATGACAGTCCCTGAGAGTAGCAGCTGCATTCTGGGAATGGAATTCTGCTCTGGGGGCTGTCATTCCAGTCCCAGAGTAGTCTATCTGGGCCCAGAAACCTTAATAGAAAATCCACTACTCATTTTCCTTGAAACTTTTTTTTGACCTACAATGTATTTCAATGGAGTGGAGCTCAAGTAGTTTCAGTTTCTAGTGTTTGTATGCCAGCTGAAGTTGTCTCCTTGCAAATAAAGGGCTGATGTCTTGAACCAGTTTGTCTCTGCTGAATGGATCTGAAAATGAGTACTCTAACCTGGGAACCCACAGGCAAAGGGGGACATTACAGTGGAGAGCCACTGCCACTCTGAGTAGACCGGGTGGGGGGAGCTTGCAATGTCTAGTCATTTCATATTTTCCTTGGCTCAGAGCATTTTATATTTTTAGTTTTTATTTTTAGTTTGGTGTATGGACTCTAATCTGGGAGAACCGGGTTTGATTCCCCACTCTTCCACTTGCACCTGCTGATGTGACCTTGGGTCAGTCACAAGCTCTGGCACAGCTGTCCTTGAAAAAGAGCAGTTTGTGTCAGTTCTCTCAGCCCCACCCACCTCACAGGGGTGTCTGTTGTGGGGAAGGGAGTTTGTAAGCCGCTCTGAGACTCCAAGTGAAGGGTGGGGTATAAATCCAATCTCTTCTCTTCTTCTTCTTCTTAGTTTCTGCTGTGATCCTTGTGCTTTTTCTTGATGTTTTATTTTAAAAAGTGCATTGCCAAATCCCACTATCCCCCCCAGCCCCCACTTTTCCATTTTAGGTGGGTATCTTTTATGGGTGGGGGGAAGGTTGGGGAGGTGTCAGTAATCAAAGACTGTTAAATTAACAAAATATGGCAAGTGTGTTACTGTTTTAAACATGTTTGTACTTCAACTTTTTTAAAAAACTATAATTGTGTTTGTCAGTGTCCTTTATAAATTTAATATTTTTGCTACCTGGCATTGTATTTTATGACACACATGGCCTGGCCGGACAAAGTCCCATTTATGTCAGGTCCAGCCCTCATAACAAATGAGTTTGACACCCCTGATCTACATGGATGCATAAATGCAGTTTAGGGAAGAATCACCAGATGGCATAATTGAGCCTTGAAAATATATCTAAGCATCTTTGTTTTTAATGAAAATAAGGTCCCAGTTGCACTAAAATTAATAGGAGCATTTCCAAAAAAAGGTTTACATCAAATTTTTCAAGCTCAGTTTTCCTCAGACTGTCTGCTGAGCTGCACCTGGTTATAAACTTCTCAGTCATTGCAAAGAGGGAATGACTGTCATATGAAATAGAGAAATTAGGATGACTGCAGTTCTCTTCCATGTAAGTGTGCTGATGCTACAAAAATTAACAGAGAATCTCCTGGCATCCTTAAGGATGAATATATTGTGGCATAAGTCTAAGGAGTCCTCTTCCTGAGATGCATATTATATTCAGCAATTATGTGTCTCCTAATTTCCATTCTTGCTTCGTGGGAATATTTAGGATGTCAGGGTTGGGGCATTTCTGGGAGAGTCTTTACCTTCAACCTTCATTTTTTTTTTTTTGTCTACCTGGTCTTTGAATACTAGGGAATGGGAGGTGCCCAAGCCATTTTTATTTAAGTCACTTTTTAAAAATTTAAAGATGGTAATATATTTCAGAAATATACCCCCCCCCCAAAAAAAAAACACCTTGATATAATGTGCAGGTTTCTTTCCTCAATGTGTGGTAGGATTCAATACCCTTAAATGCTAGTAGCATGCTGTAATTACTCAAGGATACAGTCTTGACTTTGCCATAGAAGGTTGCAGGGTGACTTCAGGGTAGTCAATTACAGAATCCTGTCACGAACACATGAACCAGGTCATTGGTCTATCAAGGTTAGCATTCTTGGCAATGTCTCCCCAGGTTGTCAGATGGAGGTCTTTCCCATCACTTACCACTCGATAGTTTTAGCTAGAAATGCTGGTGATAAAATGTGGGACCTTTTGCATACCAAGCTGGTACTCTACCACTGAACCACAGCCCCACCCCTTAGTCTAACCTACCTCACAAGGTTGTTGTGAGGATAAAATGGAAGAGAGGAGAATGATGTGAGCTGCTTTGGGTCCCCACGGGGGGAGGGGGGAGGCTTATTTAAATGAATTAAATAAATATAATAAGTTCCATTGATTTCAGTTGACCTCTGAAGTCGGTACAGTTACAGAGCAATCTTGTGTTGCGCCTGAGCTGCAGCACCCAGCTGTGGCACAACTCCGCTGCTGCTAGTCGCCTCCCTAAGGGCCAAATGGAGGGAAAAAAGGTGCCCCCATCAGTGCTGCTGGGTGCTGCCATGGTGGTGCCCGTAGAGTTTTGGCCACAGTGTTTCATCCCGGGGTTGCTAGGTGGGGGCAGGGGCAGTGTGATAGGGGAGGCAGGACAAATGGGAGTCATGAATTGAGGGGGACAAGCCATGCATTTGTCACTGGCAGGGGGCGAAGGGGTGGGCCACAGGAGCCATGCTCCTCTGCAACATACACACCCTTAAAGAGACCAGCTCCCATCAGAAGCCCTGGCCACCGGTCATTGGGGACGGGGATGTCACTCATCCACCCCTTGAGCACCCCAAGCTGTTGCTCCACACAAAGGGCCCCTGAGGGCTGCAGTGGACAAGACCGTGGATGTGCGGGTGCCCTCCACTCACCGGCAGCCATGCCATCCAGCGGGGTGCCCAGGCTGTCGAGGGCGTCTGTGTGGCAATCCCCATGCCATCCTCACTGGAGGATGAGCAGGAGGGGTGCGTGGGCTGTTGGGGGACTCCAGATAGCCTCCGACAGGTCTCCCAGCAGCCTCTCAGTGCACCCCTGTCCCTTACCACCCGCTCATAAGGGGCACCTTTGGCCATGAGGGCTTGGACATGCTTCTGAGTGGGACCAAAGTAATCATTCCAGTGCTTCAAAGTGGAAATCTCTGTCTGGACAGCATGCACCAGGGCAGAAACTCATTCTTCCACCATGCACCAGAAGGCACAGTGTCAGAAGATGGCACAGCTGCTCCTGGCACCAACCTGTACAGCAGAACCTTTTCAGCCTCAGCCAAGTTAGGCTGGTGGCCTTCACCATCACCAGATGTTGTAGCAGCCACCCCCACACAGAGGAATGCGGAGGTGGGGTTGATGCACTGTGGAAAAATGCTGATCCCCCCCTTCCTGCCCCCCCATGCTCCCACTATATCTCCCGACAGGAGGGGGCTAGGGGTGCCGCACACTAAGCTACTGAGAGAGGGGGTATGTAGTGTCCATGAAATAATGTGGTCCTCGCTGCCCTTCACAATTGTGAATGCTGCCCCCTCTTTCCACAAGGGCTAGCTAGCCGCTGGCAGATTGGTGCCCTCTTCTGCCCATGCTAGGGGTCACCACATCCATTTGCTACCAACATTCTACACCTAGGTGGCACAGTGGTGCCCATCAGTACTGAGCTCACATCAGCAACTTCTGTCTGTTGGAGAGCACCTGCCTTGATTGGTTTCACCTTGATAGAGCTGTCATCCAGGCCCTGTGCAAAGAATTGGGTTCTGCTCTGCAGGATCAAGCTCCCGCTCCCTGTGCCATCCCCGTCTTGTAGAAGATGCTGCTCTCTCTGAGGCTCCTGGCCACTGGATCCTTCTGGGGGTTATGGCAGAGGTCCTCAAGGTGTCCCAGTCCTTGGCTAGCCACTGCCTGCACACCTTTCTGGATGCCATCCTCCTCACCCACCTTCAGAAGCATGTGCACTTGCCCACCACAGAGGGTGACCTGACACCTATCACGGCAGGGTTCGCAGCCTACATCCAAGCCCACTGCCCAACACATAGTCATCGAGTGAGCATTCAGCCAGCTGAAAATGCAGTTCTGATGCCTCCACCATACAGGGGGCTACAGAGCCATACAGCCTCTGGCAGTAACCAAGCTATTTGCCGTGCTCCAAAACATCACCATGCAGCACATCTCACACCTCCCCTTGGAGGGGGCATTGTGGAGGGTCTGTGGTCCAGGGTATGGGACCCTAAGCTGTCACCAGAGGCTTCTGCAAGGCAGGACCTAAGGGGCCACTTGGAGCAGGTGCAGGCATACATCTGGCAGCGGAGGCATCCAGTTGCCCATGCTGGCAGTTGCGGGGCTCACCTCCCATCAGGCCAAGTGAGGAATGACTAAACCACTGGTGACCTGAAGGTGATGCCAGAATCTGACCCAGTCTGTGGGGACACCACCAGTCTCCCCCCACAACCATTGCAAAATGGGGGGGTGACCACTCATCTGCATAGATGACCAATCCCTGGCTGCCCCTTCCCAGCATATACCTCCATTTGGTTGCCTTCAGAATAGCCAGGTGGGCTATGTGCCAGTAGAAAACAAGCACAGCACAGCTCCTGGCCCCAGTTACCCAGGGCTTGGGTGGGACCATGGTGGCGTCCCCATGACCCATCTGCTTCAGCCTTCAGAGCACAGGGCACTGGAATGGGGTCACATGGCATTGGGCCTCTCGGATCCCCATGGGGGGCTCCTCACCAGTGTCACTTATTTTGTTTTTCACAATGTTTGGGTCCCTGAAAAGGGGATGGGCAGCAGTGACAACAGAGCTTGGAATTTCCACCATGTGAGATGGTTAGGCCATGGGGCAGTCTCACAAGTGGACGACTGACAGACCTGAACTTTTTGCAAAACGGGGGGGGGGAACCACTCATCTGCATAGATGACCAATCCCTCCATGATGCAGGCTCCATGCACCCAGCTTATGGGTGCCCCTATCTCTGCAGGCACTGGGCCCCAGGATGGTTGTGAGGGGTGGAGAACTGGCTCTGCACATGTACCAATGACCTTTACCACCATGGTAGCCAAACAGCAGGAGGGCTGTCAGAAGGGCCAATGCACATATCAACCAGGGCACCCTTTGTTTTTGCATTTGTGGGCCAACGTTGCCCAGTAGCCACTGCTGTTTGCAGTGCAAGCTCCTTATTTGCATACCCACATATCCCTGGGGTAGGTGGGATCCAGATGGCCCTAGCGGGCCTGCATAGCAGAATGCCCTCTGAAATCGATCATCTCCGCTCAGCAGCGCAAATTGCTACTGACCAAGCAATTAGGTCAACAGCTTCGTTTGCACAACAGTTTCTTAACAGCTTGTCAGCCTTGCCTCAACCAACTGCACCTAGTGCTATTCTGTGAGAGACCCACCATGGCATTCTCATGTTGAATCCCTGCCATGCCGGGACATCTCTCTCGGCCTCTCTGGCCTGTTTCCACAAGGTGAGTGGGGCAACCCTGCAATTGCTGCCTGTGAGGGGTCTGTGCCTTTGGCTGGGGGAGCAGCAGCCTGACCCGTAGCCTTTCCCTCCAACCCATCTGAGTCCACTGCTGTGGCAACATTATTGTCAGGATGGAGCCCCTGCCTCTGTTGTACCTTCGAGGATCACATGGCTTGCGTGGCACCCTTCACGCATTCCCTCCTCCCAGAGTCTGCAACAAAGACCAGCACCTGAGATGCGCACACTGGTTGCGTTTCATTGAAGGATCCAAGGACCACAAAGTGGTTAGGATGGGATTGTGGCACTTCCTAGTGCTAGCCCACTCAGGGTGCCTTCCTGATGAGTGTGGGGAAGGAAAGGCCAGGAGGCTGGATGTGTCCATGCTTTACTGAGGGCCAGTTTCTGCTGCGGAGAGGGCACATGGTGGAATTTCGGCTCCGTAGTTGGGGTGAGGGCTCTCCCTGTTGGATCGACAGCTGTGTATGGAAACACATGGTGGAGGAGCTACCAATGTTCCTTGTTGACAGCTTGAAGAGGATTCAACAGTCCCAAAGGGGCCATCATGTGACGATTTGGGCGCCCTGTCTCATGTTTCAGTTCCACAAGGCAGCCCCCCCCCCTCGGTGTTAGTATCTAGAACTTCCTCTCCTGAGTCAGCATCATGTCAGAACCTCTGTGTATCAGGAGAAGCACTTTGTCAGCAGCGTCAGGGCATTCTGCTCCTGCAAGGGAAAGGGTCTGGCTATCATGTGGGATCACTCAGCACTCAGGTTGGTGGCACTCGCCACCTGCTGCTGAGTTCTGTGCAGGAGGGGTGTTGTCAACTGGCGAGGCAAGCAAGCTACTGCACAGGCATCACCATCGCCCCCTCCCTTGACAGCTGCCTCAGGCAGGCCCCGACACACCTACCCATGTGGTATACGGGATCCATGTGCTACTGCTCGCCCCCCCCCCCAGCTGCTGGGTTCAGGAGCAGGAGACGCTATATCCAGTGTGGCTCGTTGCCACTGTTGCTGGCCAAGGGGGTTTGGGAAAGGATGTCTTGCTTACCTGCTCATGTGTGGTGCCCCTTGGGATCCCAGCAGAGGAGCTGGTGGACCTGTTAGGGCCAAAAGCCTGAGAGGTCAGCCATGAAGTGTGGACTTCACTCTCCCTGTGGTGTGTTCCCGCCAAGTGCTCACCCAGTGGTGCTAAATGTTTTGGCCGCCACCAAGGGGTGTGTGTGCTCTAAGTCTGCACAGCAGGGAGCTATCAGGCAGCATTCTGTGCCACTTGCGCTACCTCTTGGCTTGTGGGGTGATCTCCTAGAACCATTTGTAGGGTGGGGTGTGTGATTGGGTGCTGAGGAGAGGCACAGCCGGCCCAGGGGAGGGTGGTGATTGGGTGCACACTTGGTATCCTGAACTGCTGGGGTTCCCGTGGGCATGGCTGCAGCTGTGTGGGGAGAGTCAGTCTGGATTTACCATGACTGCCAATGGACTACACCAGCATTTTTACCAGGGCAACTTTGTGCCTGTTCTAGGGGGTGTTCCCATGCGAGAAATGCTTAGGGGGCCACCTAACTGGCACCACACTCCCTGGAACACCCATATTTACACCCGTGCAGGGGTTTGTGCTGCTGGTCCACCGGCACTTGTGCCCTGCACCAGTATAAATGGTCCTTATGGCAGCATAACTCCAAGTTACACTGCCATAAGGGTCATTCTGCTCCATGTGCCAATTCCTCCCCCCCCCATAGGATTGTGTTGTTAGTTTGGTATTTGGGATACTGTTTATACTACAGTCCTAAAGACACTTTCATGGAAGTAAATCCCATTGAATACACCTGAGTAGGATTCTGAATAGATCTGCTTAATCTCAATTCAAGATTTATAAAATATTCACAATTGTAACCCAAAATCCTTAAACTAGCAAACCGAAAGTTGAATTACAGTAATGAATGGGACAGTATCATAAAAAGAAATTATTCAAGAATGATGGAAGTGGTTGAAGTGCGTAGGACATAACGCTAAGGATAGAATTTGTCAAGTTCAGCAACTGATGATGATCCAAAGTATAGCACAGATTGGGTACACTCATGCCTTACTTTCACAAAAATGCAAAAGTATTTTATTGCCATTTATCTGATAGGATTCAGGTAGTAGTAGTGAAGAAGAAGAGATTGGATTTATACCCCGCCCTTCACTACCCAAAGGTGTCTCAGAGCGGCTTACAAACTCCTTTCCCTTCCCCTCCCCACAACAGACACCCTGTGAGGTAGGTGGGGCTGAGAGAGCTCTGACAGAAATAGCTCTTTTTCAAGAACAGCACTTATCAGAGCTACGGCTTGCCCAAGGTCATCCAGCCAGGTGCAAGTGGAGGAGTGGGGAATCAAACCCGGTTCTCCCAGATTAGAGTCCGCGCACTTAACCACTACACCAAACTGGCTAGAGAGAGTCAAGTCTAGACAGCATGAGGCTGCCAAAAGGCTAATACCAGTGTGTGATTTCTACCATGATCACTTCCATTGATGGAAGTGTGTTGCAAAAGAAACCATTCCACAAAGACTTAATAATGGCTTTGCTTGAACACCTAAGATGCATAACAGAAAATGAAGAAGAGAGCATTCTTTGTTTAGTGGTTGTCTGCAAAATGACTGTACACAGGTAAGTACTGAAATGAAACTGATTTTTTTAGCCACCCGCTGGCCTGCAACGTCTATAATGAATACTTCTGAGAAAGTATTTCGGATCCATTCACAATTGAATGGACAATCCAAGTCACACTGCCCTGAAAAGAAGTGAATGTAAGGTAATTCCATAATGTAAAGTAATTCCATACTTAGAGAAAAAGCCCAAGATGGTCACAGATTTGGATGCCCAGCTCCAAGGACTCAGATGAACCCAAGGATATTTAGATGACTTGTCAATCTCTCTTTCTGATGTTAGAACATTTCAGTTGGCTCTTTGTTTCTTTTGGCTGTGACAACTATTCATGGCTTTCCTTTGAGCCAAAAACAAAGTTACTGGGATACACTGAGCAAAATTATTCCATTGCATGTATGACACGAAGCAGGAAGTTTTAAAAGTCTCATGTGATTTCTATCTTGTTTATGAAGCAAAGCAGTTTGGATAAACTTTCAAGGAGACATTTCTTCCAAATCAAACTTTGAATTTTTTTTCCTCTCCATCTTCATTCCCCCCTCCCATAGTGGTAAAGAAAGAGACTATAGATGCCCCCATAGCTTCTTCAAACAGAGGACAAGGGGAGAAGTGGAAGTCTGGAACAGATTTATTATAACAGAAGATCTTGCTGGTGAAATCTGCTGCTTAATGATGCGTCTTAAGTTAGTTGAGTTCCCTTTGAGTAACTGCAGCCAAACCAGCATAACTGAAAGTGTGCTGTCTTCCACACCTTGAAGATCACCGTGTCTAGCTTTTACAGTTTAACCCAGATATCTCTTTCAATTTTTGATTGTAAAAACAGCTAATTTGTAAATGCAGTGAAAATGGCCAAGAAAGATTAATTTCCACTATTTTTTTCTCCTGTACCAATAAAGAACTACTTGGTATCAACTAGTAGGTTTGGATCTTAAATAGTGTTCGTGAGGCACAATGGTTTCTGGGTTGTTCTGAGTAAAACACTTGCCGTGCCAGAGCCAATATTTTGTGAACTCAGTCAGACTCCATTTCTTTTTTACTTGGAAGGAACTTGAAGCCTCCTTACTCCTGAGGGTACGAAAGGTCCTGCTGAGAATTCACTTGTGAGTGCTTCAGTGTTGCGTTAACCTCAGTGTTGTTTTGAGATCTTCTGCTCTTCCTCTTCTTCCCACTCAGCTCAAGATTTAACTTGGCAGCCCTCGAGGTTCTCAGAGTAGCTAGTTCAACTGTTTACCATTTCATTCATCCACCCACATGCAAAAAAGTGAAATCCCAAGATGCTGAAAGTCAACATTGTATTTTTTAGAAAAACAAAACATGAGAATCATGGAATATCTGAGAACTGTAGCAGAAATGTAGCCTCTGTGCGCCCACAGATTTGTAAGAATTCGAAGGAACTGGCCTGCAGGCGAGGGCTTTTTTGCCAGGTTATTTCTCAGTGATTAGGAGGAAATTTGCTCCACTGTTGTGACTACCATCTGTTTTAAATGTGGGACTAGTCATATGTATCTTTCATATACTTCCAAATTACAAACGTATTGTATCAATGAATAAAGGCCAAGTAAGGGCTAGTCCAAGTTAAGCATTCTTAAGTGTCATTGATTTCCATTAGGGAATTGAGAACATGCTTACAGCTTCCCAGAGAAACCAGTGGGATGCAAACTTTCACTGGAACATTTGTCTGGATTATTAGATTGCATTATTTCCCCACCCCTTTTCTATGGGACTCCAAGTGGAATGTATGGCATTAGCCCATGCAGGCACTGACCAGGACCAGACCCACTTAGCATCTGTAACACACACCCCTCTCCTCTGGAGTTCCAGGGCCTAGCACTTACCTAGGTTGGTTTCCTTTGGATAAGGGAATACTGGAGGCCTATGGTGTCTGTAGTATTTGCTTTCTTTACAAACGTAGAACAGTCACAGAGGCATCCCACAGGGCAGCAACCCACTAGACCACATCCAATCCCCAGAGACAGATACCCTGAACCCTCGGGGGGGGGGGTTCAGCCAAATCACAGCTGTCTGGCTGTTCAGTTTACTCTTTCCAAACCTATACTGTGGTTTGTTTTCACAGAGACCCATATGCTTATTACCTTCAGGTGAGAGGGTTCATCTCTGAGTCATCTCCTGATGTTTAAGGCCCATCCGGAAGATACCTGCAGCTGTTAACACATGTTGGGTTGGCTCTTGCCAATTTCAAGTAACAGAAAGAACCAGTGTGGTGTAGTGGGAGCTTTTAGTGGCTCCCATGGAACTCTGTGGGTCAGAATAAACAGGGTGCAGTCTGCTCCATGGCTAGAGGAGATAACCCTGCAGGTGATAAGTTCAGCAAGGAGTCCCTGGATTGTTTTAAAAAAATATATATGCACCAGCCCTATCTCCACCCCATACTCCACCAGTAATATTGGCATTTTATTAATTTTAAAACAATAAACAACTTAAAATGTCTTAATTTTTGTTATACACCAATCCTTTTTTCTTCATTTGAATTATCTGTTGTGTGTGTGTGTGTGACTGGGTAGGTGGGCGAAAAAATAATATCCTGTTTCTTGGAATATGCCACCAAAATATGCAGCTAAGCTGCTGTAATGTTCTGCATGTGAAACAAAAATAGATTTCCCTGAGGGCTACAATTACCACAAGCACGCTGAGATTAATAATAGAATAATGGTGTGGGGGTGTCTGAGGTCATTATTAGCCAATAAATAGAAGATTAAGAATTTGTTAGAGTATTTAATGGCTGCATGAAACAAACTGAACTAAAGTCTCATTAAGGTACCCCCACCCCTCCCCACTTTTCTTTCATCCATGAAACTTGACTACCTGCAGTACTTAGTCATATAATATAATTTATTTTTAGAAAAGAAATTCAGGCATAATAACATAGAGAGTGCATTTTTTTCTCAATTTGTTTTGCCAGTATAGCCGTGAGTTCATATCAGAGTCTTTCTTTCTTTGTCTCATATTCATATATGAACACAATGCAGCCAAGCTTAATTCGTTTAAACTCCAGTGATTTCAATGAAAGAATTAAGCAAGTGCTAAAATCTCTTCCTCTTAAATCAATAGTAATTTGAAGTACTTAACTTTGGCTAGCTGTGCCCTGCATTATTAAGATGGGCGTATATATTTGTGTAGGCCTCTCTGAAGTTAAGCTAAACTATTTCCGGACATAAGTATTTCTGGGGAAATGTGCCAAATTGTAATCTCAATTGCTTTACTTTAATTATGCCTTTA
>NW_015161405.1:1681874-1705338 GCF_001447785.1 Gekko japonicus
TAGAATGACAGATTTTTGGCTATCATATGGCTTTGGTAAGAAATGGAAGGTGTGTTTCCATGGTAAAGGAGCAAAGAGTTCCTAGATTTATAAAATGAATGTGCAGCTGCCAAGTTACAAAATAGTATGTAGAAGTAAAGTTTGTTTTAATTTCTGCAGTGCTATTATAAACATGGGAAGTATAATGTCAAAACCTGGTGCCTTTGAAGAGGGAGGTTAGAGCATTAGACTTGATTTTAAATAAATTTACTGTTTTGACAGAAATGCTAATATTTGATAGGAAACTAGAGAGGACCCTCAAAAAGGTCAAATATGAACTAAAACATCACTTCAGAATTTCAGATAATGTAAGAGAACACCAGCATGCCCCCTATACGACACACACTGGCTTTAGTTGAAAGCTCTGTAAAATAAAACTTAATTTGCCTTATCAAAACCAGGAGGGTAAAACTGTGAAGAGTTCCATAACTGAGAAAACTCTAAATGTTGTCGTGACTACTTTGGGTGGTGAGGGACACTCACCAAAGAAACTCGTCAGCTGATGGTCAGTGTATGGGAAGGACAGTAATCACAGAAAGTGTGTCTTCTGGTAAGCAGACCCAGGCCAGGCTATACAGAGCTTTAAAACAGCACCCTGATACTGCACCTACAGATTTGCATGTCTTCAGTATACTAATAGTGCTCTCTCTCTCGCTCTCTCTTGGAATATATGGGTTCTGGATGCAGTTTAAGACTGAATATATCTTGATGAAATATCAGTACCACTTTTGACAGAGCTCACTTCTGCAGATAAAGCAACACAGTGGAGGATGAGATGACCACGTAAAGTGGAGGTCAGAGCCCCCATACTTGCAGTGCTGGCATACAACAAGAAGGAGGTATATGCAGGATGAAAAGATAAGAAAATCTATATTTGCTGAACTTCTAGTTATTCTACAGAACTCTGTCTCTTAACATCTGGTCACTCTAGCAATGTAAGAGAACAAGAGACAAGATAGGCACACTTATGGCTCAGCTCAAGATTTGGCACTGCGACAGTGAGTCCAGAAGGAGCTTTGGACTTGCCTGTGTTACTCTCCCCTTCCTGATTTCTGTAATGGATCACAATCTAAATAATGACTTTCTGGATTGTGGCAGACCGTGCTTTGCCACTGCATCCAGAGCCAGCATAGGAATGATTACAGACTGTGTAAGGAACGCAAAGTAACAACAAAGATAAAGATGTCTTATTACAGTGTCTTTGTTGTCACTATTATCCAGAGCAGCAAACCCTTTCCTTGGTCCATGCTAGTCCAATCTCATCAGATCTCAAAAGCTAAACAGGGTTGGCCCCGGCTAGTACTTGGATGGGAGAGCAATGGCAAACCGACCTGGAACTGGCAACCCCAGGCTCCGCCAGTTCACTGTAGGCAAAATGGGTTTTTCTTGAAGCCATGGACCTTATCATCTTTATATTAATGTTATATATCGCAGTTGTATCATGCTCATCATGGAGTTCAAGGCAGTGAGTGTGGGGCATTTTGTCTGTACACTAGCCAGAGCCAACCTTGTTGAGCTTCAGTGAGGTTGCTGCATCATGTTTCTTCTAACCACACCCTGTGACCCTCAGCGTCAGTTGACCGGGGATGATGAGGCATTTGTGTCTGTGTGTGTGTGTGTGATATTTCTTATTTTCTTGTGATGCATGTGTAGTGTCAGTTTTGCTTGTTGTCATACAGTGATGTGGCAGTTTGGGGCACCGATACATCCCTATCTCATCCTCTAAAAATGGAAAACTTCAGGACTAAGCAGGATTTATTTTAAGAAAGAAATGTTACCAAGCTATATTACTCAGTCTCCAATCATATCACCACTCTTTATTACAGTCTGACATTTGAGAGATAACTTGGCAAGGAAAAATTGTGGCCTCAAGGTAGACTCTTGATCTGCCTGTGGGCCTGTGAGTCTGATTCCAAATTGCTTTTGTATAAGTCTGGCCTAGAACTTCAGCCTCTTGCTGCCCAAGCAGTTGCTAATTCACCTAAACACAATTAATCTGTACTGTAGACAGGACACTGCAAAGCTGCCAGCCGTATATCATATGCCCCAATTTGTTCCTCATAATCTGTGCTGGGGTTCTTTTCTTCTAATTGTCCAAATTCAAACCATCTTTGCTCATGAAAAATATAATCATGTTGCATAAATCAGCAGGCATTAAGTGTTCTACAGTCTGTCAAAATGTTAATATGCACCATAAGGGAAATTTTCACATCATTCAAGTACACTCAGCTTAACCTTTGGGGAGTCACTTGAGACTATCTTGATTCTGCATTGCAAGTTACAGCTAAGGACTGATTCATGCAGTACTTGAAATTTAAAATCAGAGAGGCCCTGATGTATATCTTTCTACTTTCAGATGGACAGTTAGCAGAGATAAGACATTCTCCTTTGTGGCACCCTGATTTATGGAGCAGTAACTGTAACATCGTGCAAGGGAGATCTTTGTAAGTGAGATGCTGTAGTCATCCCCACATAGGAGCCTACTTGTGAACAAAATCTTAATTTTGGGCATGAATGATACGCACGAATATCAGCAACATGATTCAGTTGGGCTTCCAAACTGGTGAAGGATGTGCTCAGAACTTTTATTTGATTTAGTTTTATTTATTTATTTAAGCAATTTATACCCTGCCTTTCTGCCTTCATAAGGGTCACATGCGTGGCTAAAACAGTAAAAACATATACATTAAAAACTTCAGCTTAAAAACCACTAAAACCAAGCCTAACACACATTTTAGATGTGTTTTGGATATGTTTTAGTTCTTTTAAAATTATTTTTATTATACTTACTAAATGTTTCTGTTGTTCTTATTTTGGCTTTTGTTTCCACTAGGAATGCTTCAGTTTCCACAAATTGCAGAAGAACCAGATTGACCTCGCTTACAATCGCCACAATTACTTGAGTACTCCATGCACTTCACATTGGTGATTAGTGCCAAATTTCAAACAGTTTGAGTAGTTCTGAATCTGAGTGGTTCTGCACACTGGGGCAGTATTCAGCATGGCAAGTAGCTGGGCAGCCACTATCGTCAAGTACTCAAAATGAAAAATCCTTGGGTCATACTCAGACAGCGTGTGCATCATTTGAAACCAGCTACATTTCAAGCATCTTTGCTGATTTTGTAACTAAATGATCAGCAACATTCATCATGTTGCCACAAGTTTGGAAGTTACTGATGGAACTGCACTTCCCTGGCACAAAGTATTTGTCGCCCAATGTAGAACACACAGTGAACACAGTCAGCTTTGGGAGTCAGGGAGGCACAGTTAAGAAAATCCCTTCTTTGGAAGCTAGCTTTTTCCTGCAAAGCGGGGAGTGGGGAGCAGCTGTAGGAAAGCATCATGAGAACATGTGTGTCCAGAGCATCTGAAATACCATTTAGAATAGTTCTAACACTGATCGTATTTTTCAGTTGTTTGAGGGTGCTGCTTTTCAGTTTGGCAGTGGTCATCCAGCAGTTGTTTCCACTGGTTTCAATGAGAAACCCAGTTTAAGGTGTAATTCTCCCTATCCAATTGAGATGAAATCCACAGGGGTTGGACCCAAGGAATTTTCCTGCCTGCCAAGCTTCAGACTGATAGGAGAAAGTCTTGCTGTTTAAGAGACAATTAAAATGTTTGCTTGCAGAGCAAAGTGTGACAGCATTGGCATGTCACTGAGTTTTTCCAGCATCCTCAACCAGTCAGTGGGCAAGGGCCTATTTTTTATTTTTATTTTTAAAGACTGCAGGTGCGGGCAAGGATGCTACATCATTCTCCACTTTACCATGCTACAGGAGATTAGTTCCAGCATTTTCCTAAGACAATAAAGAATCAACAGTTATTTCCCGAGACTACTAATTATCATTATCCTAGAAAACTGGATTTGAAAGAGGCAATTTGATTTCTGCTCTGATTAGTTAATATCCAAATTATTGGACTGGTCCATACGATTAGCGTTACAAAACTCTTACTGTTTCTTAATTTAAAATATTTTTCTCCCACTCTTGCAATAAAATGTTCTTAAGGTGGGCTGATTCTATTGTAATAATACAAATTATTGGAGGAATAAAGCTGGTCCCCTTCAAGAGTATTTCAAATAGTCAGGGGAAGGCTATTTATGTAATATTTTATACATCTAGTAATATATAGGCTATTCTATTTGAATAATATTTGAATAGGCTTCACACATATTTGATATTCTAGCTGAATATGTTTAATATATAGTGTGCTTCAATTTTTTTAATGGGATCTTTGGAATATTATTCTTGGCAGCTAGTTTTGCATGTGTCAGAGGTTTCATCCTGTGCATAAATGTATTACAGAGTCCTTTGCCTACCTGTCTGTATTCCATAAACTTGGCAGCAATGTCTGAGAAGGCAATTTAATTATATTTTGGGTTTATTGTCCTTGGACCAATTCCTACATCTTCAAATATACACGTCAAGATTCATGTGTCCTGAAAAGTTGCAGAAATTGTGCCATCTCAGTCCATGATCTGGATATCATCCAGATCATCCTTCTCCGTCAGCAAAAGCTTCAGCATGATCCCTATAGTTTATTGTGCAGAGAACTACCCCTTGCCCTGCAGTGGCCTTGTTGTCCTGGAAACACCTCAGCACTGACAGTATGGTATGGGCGAATCACTGCATACAAATGGATGAATCCTGACCAAAGACAGTGACCAGAAATTTTAAAAATGGTGAAGATTATGGGTGACCAACATGTGGTATGGGTGGTACCAGTAGCACTGGTAGTGGGAGTTTATGTTGTGCCTGGGCAGGAAATGTTCCAAGCATTTACCATGCAAGGAAAAAAGGATACCACCACTACCTGAAACCAAAGGGTAGGCTTTCTAGACAACTGAATGGTGATTCATGAATTCCAGATGGTTAGTCACACTAGTCCCAGTCCCCTTCAGGAATGTGAAGTGTGGGGGTACATTTTTTTTCTGCACGTGGCTAGAATTTCACATAGCACAGAGAATTACACTTCATGCTCTGGATGAGGTGAAGGTGCAGAGAGATCATTTGCGGCTTTTGTGTGATAACTCAGAAAGTGTAGAGCAGCCATCAAACAAGAGGGCTTACCTCAGTAAGTCAAATAGAAAACCTGCCCTGAGGACAAGACTACACATTGCTTTTCCACAAAAATGCTCTCACCAAGATGAAAAGATATCAACTGCTGCTAACATCTTGGAATAATATTACTGGGGATCAGATAGGAAGATCATAATGTACTTTTACCTTGTGCATAGCACTTAGGCTCTGCTTGGGTTAAGAACTTCCTATGATCTGGGACACAGGATTTATGGACATCTTTGAATTATTTCCAGGAACAATGGTATATACTACTGCATTGTAAATTTCGGTTTAAGAAGAATAAAACCAATCTGAATATTAAATACCTGCCTTTGGGGCCCAGTCTACTAATTTACCACTATCATTCTGGCCATATAACACCCTTCTATGAACCCTAACATGAGTTGCCTGCCACTACCAGATCTAGCACCTTGTCCTCATCTTCAGGTCCATGGTCTTCCCCTTCAGGTCCATGGTCTTCACCTTCTTATCTCTGTGATCTCATCATACCCTAATATATTTCTACCCATGACTTTTGGTTCTCTAGCTCCAGCATCTGCTCAGCCATCTGGTCTCCTCAGGCAATTCCTCTCTTCCTTCCCACTTCCTTTGCCTAGAAGTGTCTCCCAGAAAACCTGCATGATGCCTCTTCTCTTACATCTTCCAAATCCCTTCTTAGAAGCCCACTTCCTCTCTGAAGCCATTGCACAACTCTTTCATTCCCTTTCTCTACTGAAATCTGCCTAGTTTTATGCAGTTGAGATTAATAAGAACATAAAATGAGCCCTGCTGCATCAGACCAATAGTCCATCTAGTCCAGCATCCTGTCTCACAGAGTGGCCAACCGGTTCCTCTGGACAGCCAACAACAGGCCATAGAAGCTGAGGCTTTCCCTGATGTTGCCTCCTGGCTCTAGGATTCAGAGGCTTAGTCCTTAGTGCCTCTGAATGTGGAAGTTCTCCTCAGTCACCATGGCTACTAGCCATTGATAGATTCATGAAAATAATCTAATCCCCTTTTAAAGCTGTTTGTTCCTGTGGTTATCACTACATCCTCTGGCAGCGAATTCCACATTTTAAACACTCTCTGTGTAAAGTAGTATTTCCTTTTGTCTGTCAATAACCTACTGCCCATCAGCTTCATTGGATGCCCTCAAATTCTAGTATTTTGGGAGAAAAAGAAAAAAATTGCCAGGTCTCTCCACCCCATCCATAATTTGATAAACCTCTATTATGTCCCCCGTCCCCCCCGGTCATCTCTTTTCTGAACTGAAAAGTCCCTGACTCTTCAGCCTTTCCTCCTAGGGAAGGTGCTACAACGCCCCAATCATCTTGGTTGCTTTCCTTTGTACTTTTTCCAGCTCTGCAATGTCCTTTTGGAGATACGGTGACCAGAACTGTACACAGTATTCCAAATGAGGCTGCACAATAGATCTATACAAGGGCGTTATGATGTCGGCCATTTTATTCTCAATACCTTTGCTAATAATCCCCAACAGAGAGTTTGCTTTTTTTCTCCGCTGCAGCAAACTGGGTTAACACTTTCATGAGCTATCCACTACAACCTAGAGCAGGGGTGGCCAAACTGCGGCTTGGGAGCCATATGCAGCTTTTTCACACATATTCTGTGGCTCAGTCTCATTTAATGTTAATAAAAAGCAAATTTACATATTTTTCAATAAAAAGCTGTGTAATATTTGTTAGTGTCTTGTGGCTCTCAAACATCTGATGTTTATTCTTTGTGGCTCTTATGTTAAGCAAGTTTGGCCACCCCTGACCTAGAGATCTTTTCCCCTCTCAGTCTCAGATCCCATTAGCCTAAAATTGAAGTTGGGATTTTTTATCCCAGTATGCATCACCTTACACTTACCAACACTGAACTTCACTCACCACATTGTCACCCACTCACCCAGTTTGTAGAGGTCCTCTGGAGCTCTTCACAGTCAGCCCTGGTTTTCATTGTCCTGAATGGTGTTATCTGCAAACTTGGCCGCTGCACTGCTCACCTCTAGTTCCAGATCATTCATGCATAAATTAAATATTACCGGCCCCAATACCGATCCTTGTGGGACCCTACTGCTTACTTCCCTCTATTGTCAGAACTGTCCATTGATTCCTACTCTTTGCTTCCTGCCATTTAACCAGCTTTTAATCCATAAGAAAACCCATCCTCTTATCCCATGACTGCTAACTTTACTCAGGAGTCTCTGGTGAGGTACCTTGTCAAAAGCCTTTTGAAAAACCAGATATATAATGTCTCGCGGTTCACCATTGTCTACATGCTTGTTCACTTTCTCAGATTAGATTACACAAATCTTTAGAGTTGACAATTCGTATTTTCGTCTTAACACATTATAACAAACAGTATGTATCCTTATCAATCCATTTGACGATCTAACCATTCGTATACCCTAAACCACCTTTTTCATAACATCTTTGGTCTTTATTTTGTAATACTAAACTCAAATTATCCATTTGTGCTAATTCAGTAAGTTTAGTTTTTAATTCCCCTTTTGTGGGAACTTTATCTGTCTTCCAATTTCTTGCCATCAAGATACGAGCCGCAGTTACTATATACGCTATCAAATATTTATCATGTTTTTTATATCCTCTCGGGATTATATTCAATAGATACAGTTCAGGCGAAAATTCGATCTCTATATTCAATATTTCCCAAATAATTTTTTGCACCATTTTCCAGAACTTACGTATTTTACAGCAGCTCCACCACATATGATAAAACGTCCCCACATTTTTTTTACATTTCCAACATCTGTTGGAAGCTTGAGGATAACATTTTGCAATTTTATCTGGGGACCAATACCATCTGTGATACATTTTATAGAAGTTTTATTTGTATGCAACAGCTCTCATAAACTTGGTGGAATGCCATATAGAATCCCATTGATCATCTTCTACCTGTTTGCCCATATCTTGCATCCATGATATCATAACTGATTTAACATTTTCATCCAGTTCATAGTCTTCCAACAAAAATCTATATAATTTTTGTATTAATTTATCACTGGATGACACCATATTTTATCCAGCTGATTGTTTGTATCTTCAAAACCCCTTATTTTGTCTTTACCATATCTATCTTGTAGAAGAGAGCACTCCCACCATGTTAGCAAGATTTGATGATCCTTCTTTAGTTTCTCTTCTGTTTTTAGTATGTCATTCTTTTCTAATAATATGTTATAACTGGCCGTTTTCTCCTTTACCAAAAGCGATGGTACTACAAAGGACTCTAACGGTGCTACCCATCTAGCAGTTTTCCTATAACATTTTTCTTTTATCTCATTCCAGACCTTGTTTAAAGCTCATCTTAATATATGCTGATTAAATATAGAATGCACTTTATCTTTGTTATACCAGATGTAAGAATGCCACCCCATGTATAAGTCGTGGCCTTCTAATGACAGTGTTCTACTATCTTCCAGGGTTATCCATTCCCTAACCCACATAAGCGCTGCCGCCTGTTAGTATAACTTCCAATTCGGTACATTCATTCCCCCTCTATCTTGTAGCACCTTCCACTTTATTCTAGATTTTTTAGGATGCCAAATAAACTTTCTCGTCAATTTATCTAATTCTGCTAGAAGTTTCAGATTTTTTAACACAGGGATATTTTGGGCTAAGAACAGGAATCTAGGGAGTATATTCATCTTTAATGTTGCTATTTTGTAGGCAATCCTCCAAGAGCTTACAGTAGCCCCTGTAAGAAGAGCTCTGTAAGCCCTTGGAGGATTGGCTACATTAGGGGTGTGTCACCCAGGAGTCGTTTCGTAGAAAAAGAGCTAGGGGAACTCATTAGCATAACTCATTAGCATATGCCACACCCCCTGGTGGACCTGCAAGGCCGGCAGGAGTGCGAGGAAGCCCCGCCAGGCAGGCAGGGGTGGGGAGAGGTGGGGAGGAAGCAACTTACCCTCCCTCTTCTCCTGCCTCCTCCTGGCTGAATGAGGGCTGGAAGCGGGGCGGCCGGAAGCAGGGAGCAGGGCTTCATCGTGTGCCCCACCCCCCGCACCTCACCCAGGGAAACTGTGATCCCCCACGTTCCCCCCCGAAATGACCTCTGGTGTCACCTAATATGCAAAGGAGTTCCTGCTACAAAAAGAGCCCTACATTTTTGTTTGATTAATCATATTATATTGTGCTGTATTTTTTTGCATTTTGTTTACTTCTATATGTTGGGATTATGGTGTCCTGGAAGGAAGAACCCTGCCTTCTGAGCCCCCACAGAGAGGACAGGCCTGCCAGAATCGAGGTATTTATTCTTGCGTGCTCATTGATCTAAAATGATTGCAATAGAAGCCATTGCATTTTTGCAAGGTTTCATTTTATTTGACATCTTTTATGAACAAGTTATGAAATATACTTCACAAATTGGAAATATTTACAGTTTCTTTTTAAATATTTACAGTTTCTTTACAGCAAGGCATTGTTCAAGTTTTGACATATGGCATCCTTAAAGCATTCTGTCTTTCAAAACAAAGACATCAGCGTGACTGCAGCATGCTCATAATTCATTCATTTGTCTCTGTGTCTGAAAGGCAAGACTTTCACTCCTACCATTGTGCAATCCGGCATTTGAACCCTCTCCGTTGTCATGTGTAGGCCAAGGGTTTCTAAAAATCATCAAGAGAGGAATAGTCCACAAAGTCCGTTTCAAGTAGTTCCAAAGAACTATGAAAAATTATTCAGACCCAAAAAATTTTTTTTAGGGAAGTGATAATTTCTGCTTATCTTCCAAATATGCAGTAAAATACATCTCCAGAATATGGAGGAGGAAATGCAAAGAACCAACTGAAAGGAGTGCCACCGTGCCGTTTTTAAAACTGTGAAATTGTTGCAGATCAAAGCAAAGATTCAATCCCATGCCTTCTTTCCAAGTTGTGGCATCTACATGTTTTCCCTATGAGGATTATCCTGAAAATAGTTGTCCCATGAACATAGTGAATCTTTCAGTATGCTCTTCCATTATAAATTAAATGTGGTCCTCCATTGCTCGTGTTGCCTGTCATTTCCTGTAAGAATTGAAATCACTGATTAAAATTAAATGGGATTTTGTGTCACTTTGATACATAGCTAATTACAAGTTTTAAGCAATGTAAGGTCTGCAGCCTGGATTCAGCTCATTGTTGCTTTCCTTTGAGAAATAGCCCCCATGCGCGCGCACACACACACACACACACAATAACCCCATGGCAGCAGTGTGGGGTTTAGTCATCTGCAGGGGAAAGCCTTGGCAAGTCTTTTACATTGCCCAGCATTAGGGGAAGGGTCTATATGTTTAGACACCTACACTATGATGTGATGCTGGTTATCATAAATGGCGATTGCATGAGAGCTCTAGAGGCAAACAAAATGAAAGTGTGTTACAAGAGCAGCAGAAGCTTCTGTACCAGTGCCAACCTTAGCTATTCCAGCATACAGGCAGAATGTTAAATTAGACCATCCCATACAGCCCTGCACCAGATCTGAAGGTTGGATGGCCTGTTAGGTGCTCTCAATGGCTTGTCAAGACTTATCAAGTCTTTCCTTGCATTCCTGTGTTTCTCACTGGAGCTTTTACTTGACTTTCTCCCTTCATGGTGGTTCTTATGCTGCGGATTCTCTCCAGGTTATGACAGGTTGCTGCTGCTCACCGACATGGATCTCACCCCAAAGTTGGGCTCTCATTCCCACTTCTGCTGGGATCCCTTCCCTGGTTGCTTCATGTCTCTACACAGCATCTGGCCCTCTGTTCCTCAACACCAGACAACACTTGAACACAGGCAGTACAGCTAATGAAAAGCCCTCACCCACCACAAGCCATTCTAGAAATGGTTTCCCTAAGCAACTCTTCCTTGCAAGTCTAGTCCTAGCCTTGCCATTTGAAATGTCTTGAGGAAGATATTTTGCATATGTTCTAATCATGAAAGAGATGGCAGTTCAGTTTCAACAGACACTTGTACCTTGGTCTCTGCTAGGATTTCCAGAAAAGGTGCCAGATAATGTCGATTGAAGGGGAGGTTTGGTGAAGAAGATACCTGTCTGCTGGGAAACAGAGTGAGATGTTGCTTATGAAAGCCAATATTATGCAGTCAAACAAACATTGGAGGAGGGCTAAAGAATTCTTTGGCCTCCCAAATCACTATCTCAGCTTACATTTTCCCATTTGTAAAATTGTAATCATAGAGCTTGTTTACATAATCAAAGAGAGAGATAACAGAGGGTGTAGCCATAGCTGGAAATTCAGGACTGTTACACAAAATTAGATATTTCCCCCCACCATTTCTAGTTCTAAGAATTCTACTGGAGTATTTTAGCCTGACACTCTTATGCTCTTCCTTGGGTCAGCTTCAGGTCACAATGATTTTGCTCTGCTCATGGGTACCAACTATGTTATAGTTCATCACCACACTAAGCCACAGGAAGGAAAATGGCTCTTGATAATCCAGATATTCATTCCCTTTCTTGTTTCAGCCTCAGGTATGCCTTCTCATTATTTAAACAAATCCAGGTTTGACGTGAGATTAAAATTTGTTATTTCATGATCAGATTATGTAAACAAACTCCTAATAGCCTACTTCACATGAATACTATGAAGATGGACAAATTAAGGATGGTAAGAAAAGTTCAATCTAACATTTAACCATAGTTTTACTGCCTTTGTCGGCTAGTGAGCAAAAAATTAAATTTTCAGATTGTTCTTATTAATCATTGGCATAAATGTAATTATTTGAATTGTACTCCCCATTCAGTTATTAATGTTTGTGGTCATTTCTTGAATTTTAATTGTTATTCATGACACTATAGCCATAGTTTATGCACCAAGATCAGAGAATTCCTTTCCTCTATGTTTTCCTCCAGTGGAGCAAGGGGAAGGGAATCCTTGGATCTAACCAGTGTGCCTAAGGCATGAAAGAGCTAATAAAGAAGGTGTAACTTTAGATCATGGGCACATCCAACAGAGACCATCTGGATGCTTACAACCTGGAGCAATATTTTAACTGAAGAACAAACTTCCAGACGTTAGCACCTCATTGTGTAGAGTTTTAAACGCTATTCACAAATGAAGAATTCTGGGGTGTGCTCAAATCATCGACCAAGATCTGATTATGTATTTGTCTGAAAAGCAGAACTATTTAGGGTGACAACATAAAAACATCGTCACTCCCAACTAGCATTCAGCCTACCTGGGAGGCAACTCTGGTGTCGGGGGAACCACCGGGCAGCTGGGCAGGTCGGTTATTTCAATCCCCCTCAATCTCTAATATAAATATAACAGTTATAAATAACCAGAAACAAAGAACCAGAAACATATGTATATGCATGATGCTACATCAGTATCAAAACATATAAAGAGGACTTTGTTGTAAGCTAAGGATTTAGCAATACGTCTGTCCTGGACTGAACTTTGTCAGATTGTGAGAAGACTGGGACCAGATGCTTCAATGATCCCACTGCTTACAGACATCCCACATTCAAATCTGCCATGTCAGGAAAGAAATGTCGTTAGAATCTTCTCCCTGAAAAGCTAATATATTTAGGGGATGCAGGGAAGGCATTCAACCCTTTTGAATCCCCACTAGCCCTGTGTATTTTTAAAAAATTGTCTAATGAACCCCCCTCACAAAAATGTCCGATGTGTTACTATCATTAATGCAAATAGGAAAACGAACCCCAGATATGTCTTAATACATATTACCATGCTCTGGCTTCTATGCATGTGGTGTACCTCTGCCTGCCCTTTTATGGGTGCAAAAACGCAAACCTCAGTAGATGTTCTACTGTGCTGCCTGCCTTTCTTAGGCTGCGTTCACACGGGCAGTTTAATCCACTGTTGCCCCACCTCAAATTAAGCCAGGTTATTTTGTGGCAGAGAATCCTGACCAGACTCACCCATTTTAGCACGCTTCAATGCCGTTTTACCCCTCCTTGCATGACCAGATGACAGAAACCGGGGAGTCAGCCCGTCAGCCATTTTTTTTTTAAGTTTGCCCTTAGGAGCATGCCCAGAAGCACTCAGTATGCTGGGATATGGAGTTCATGGGGCTGTCGGCCATTTTCTTTTCAAATTAAGTCCACAGAGCAATCGCACAAGTGGTGAAGAGACTGCTGGGAAATGGAGTCCACTGCTATCCTCCCTCTAATCTTTTCCGTTTACCCCTTCCCCAAACAATATTAAAAAGCTGCAGAAAAAAGGGGTGTCTTTCTTTAAGAATTTTTCAAATGAAAATGAGGTTTTGAGCGCCCCCCCCCCGGGGGGGAGAGGTGCATATATACAGTCATGCGATCCTCGCTAACTGGGGGGGGGGATGGTGGCCGGAAAGCAAGAGCTCAGTGAGACCTGCCTGACTGCTTGGCTGCGCAACAGAGTGACAAGACGACAGGAAATCCATTTTTGAAGTGGCTCAGACCAACAGAACCTGACTTTATCGGGTATCAAAGAAACACGGGGCAAGGGGAGGGGGGAATGGAACTCAGATGACTCAGGCATGACAGACAGATGTTGCTGTCTGATCGTGCACTTTAAATCCATAAGGGAACAGCAAGGGGAACGGATCAAATTGCCTGTGTCAATGCAGCCTTAGGGTGACAAATGAAAGCCACTATCTGGTTGTCTGTTCTCCTGACTGCCTTCTTGGAGTTCCAGATGCATCCCTCTATTCACAGTGTAACTGTGCCTGCTTTCTTAGAGAGGGCTAGACATTTGTTTGCTAAAAAAAATTATATACCACAACCTTTCTAAAAGCCAGGAAAGGGCAGAGACTGATGCACAACCTCCAGGAGGCCATTCCAGAAATAGGGAGCAGCTGCAGGAAGACCTGATTTTTTTTCCAAGAAGAGATCCAACTAGCCTTGAGAAATGGGCACTTATCAGGGTATGATGTGCAGACTGAAAGGGGTGCATGAGCTCATACATGGTGAGCCAGCCCTTCAGATATGAGGGTCCTAAATTGTGAAGAGTTTCAAGGTGAGCATCTTGGACTGAACCTAGAAACAAATCAGTAGGCAATGCAATTGCTTTAACACAAGGCCTCATGTTCCTGTTGGCTGAACGAACCCAGTAAGTTAGTGAAATATAGAGCAGGATGGCATCAGCATATTGATGACTCCTGATTATCTCACTGAGCTGCCCATAATAGATGTTAAACAACATGGGTATATAGCTTTGCAGAACACTACATTTAATAGGCCATGCAACTGATTCTGTGTCTCTGATGGAAGTATTCTTTGTTTAAAAGACCAAAACTATTGGATTGCTGTATCTACACTCCCACTTTCCCATCAATGTGATAGAATGGAATGAGCCTTCACATCAGAAGCAGCCAAAAGATCTAATTGGGTCTAATAGGATCAGTAGCAAAAATATGCCGACCCATGCAGAAGTATTCAGGCAAATTTGACACTGTCCTATAACTGGCTGATTTATCCTTTGCCAGACATGGCTTTTTCAATAAAGGCCTCACTACTATCTCTTTAATGGGGTCTGAGAACATTTCCTTCCAGCAGAGACGTATTAATGATCCTAACCATGGTAAAGTGAATATTTTCCTGGCAAGGTTGAATGAGACAGAAAGGGTAAGGATTTGTTTGACAGGTGATGGTCTTACTCCCACTAGTAAGAAGCTGTAATTGCCTATCAAACAGGGACACTTTCACCAACTTAGTTCCTGAGAGCTTCAACTCAATTTTGTCATTAAAAGACAATCACTGTGTTAAAAAATTGAGCCTTTCTTCTATGGCTGTGATTTGGCAGTGAAAGATTAATTTGGTGAGAGATTTGATCCCTGAGCATTTCACCCAATCCCGATGGCAAGTATGAAGTTACAGGTTTTGTATGTGTTTCCTTTTAAAATCTGTCTCCCATTAAAATCAGTGGGGAGAAATGAATGAATGTAATGGTTATATAAAATTCTAAAAAAACAAAATGTATGGAAGCAAGATGAAATGATCCAAAAATGGAAAACAACAGATATTGCCTACCCCTTATTCCTCTGCTTGCAGTATGAAGCTGTACAATCCAGCAATAGATAACACTGCTGATTGTGTCACTTGACTTTCTGTATAATTTGAATCTGTGAATAAGTCCCTGATTTGCAAACAGTTTTGCAGAGGACAGAAAGGAATTTAATATTTTCATGCAATGAGGCATATTGAGAAAGGCCCATTAATTAAACGGCCTTTCCTTCTTTATGAAGCTCTATATTTAGTGGCAAAGCGCTTAGAGAAGTTATACAATGGAACAATGCAGACAATGGATGTATTTTGTTGAAATGGGTGTACTGCAAAAAGATACAGTTCCTAAAAATAGCTTTCTATAACAGAATGGAACATATACAGCAGAGCAGTATTTCATTTCCCTGTTATATCTGAAAATTGAATCCCCCAACTGCCACTGGAATATATTAGAACACTTGAGTTGTTTGGGGAGAAACACAACAAATCAGGAAATATTCCCAACTTACCTTGTCAGCCATTTCATGGGAGTGATGCAGTGAATGCTCTCTTTCTGAAAACATTCGCCTTTGCTCATAGCTGGCAAGCCGGCAAGTGAGCCATGAAGAAAGGGTGCAGCCCCCAATCCCAATGCATGCCAGGGACATGGATGTAACATGCAATGAATAGAGAGCCGAGGATTTCTTGGTCAGTGCGCGAAGGAACTGAAAGTTTAATATTCCTCCAATGAGTCCACAGATACAGCAGGCTGAGAAAAGGATCATCTGGGAGGAGATAAGAAAGATTGCATTTGCACAAGGTTATCATCTGGAGGAGAAATGACAGAGATGTTGAACATGTATGAACAATGTTTTAAAAGGTGATGCTAAGCATTATGTTGAATTATCAGCTACTTTGTTCACCTGGTCACAACAGCAGGCCACCACAGAAGGATCACTGTAGCTTGGTCATTTGGGCAGATACCTGTAGTGACCAGCCCAAGGCTGATTCATACATGAAGTTCTAAATATGGTGTAGTCCTCTCCCATAATTGTATCACCCAAGATTCCAAATAGGTGTTTGGTTTGGTCCGTATAATTATGGACTCACCAAGCTTGCTAACATATATTGAATGGGATTGTTTCAATGGTGGAAGTAATTAAGGACAGATCCTTTGTTGTGGGGGGAGGCTACCAATTAAAAACTATGTGATGATTGGTGGAAGGTGAAGGCAAAGTGTGGTCAAGTTGCCTTCATTAGAATAGGCTATTTGGGAAGAGGATGTGTCATTTATTTATTTTTATTTATTATTTTCAATTTGTATTTATTTATTATTTTCAGTTTGTAGCCAGAGAACTGGCTTGTTTGTGTGGTTTTCATACTTCTGGTCCCACAAGGATAGGAAGAGTTCAGTCTACACTCCCCACCATTCCACATGGCCAGAATGGATTATGACAGGACCAGTGTAGACTGCGTAGACTGCCCTATCCATTTTCTGAACCCACTGTGGGGTATGCTAGGGCAAAACGTACACCCTACCCCACTGTGAAGATAAATAGTGATGATCCAGCACTAAAGAGTTCAAAATGCTCAACAGTTTGCATTTCACCCACCCTGATATGTATTGCAAGTCATGTGAAAACTTACGACAAGTCCTGATTTTTTCTTGGCACACAGTATTCCACATGCTCCACAAAGCAGAAACTGTAAAGAGAAGAGTAATTATTTTATAGCTAAAGGTCTGGATCAATAGGTAAAGCCCTGCTATATATTAAAGCAATGCAAGCAATAACAGAATTGTTCATTGTTTCAAAGATGTCTGTATCTGGATTATAAAGTTACTCTTTCAAGGGAAAGCAATTTATTCTATACTGTGTAATTAAGGGAACACAAAGAGGGCATTTTAGTAACCTTGTTACTAGCTATTGCCTCATTTCAGAAGTAGATTCCTTTGGTAGTCCATTCCTGAGTATGTATGAAATGCTAAATATTAACCATTCTAGAGCATTTATTCTCATTTGCAGTCAAATTATCTTTGTCTGTCTATCCTGGCCTTCCTCCAGACAGCTCAGAATGCCATACATAGTTCTCCTCTCCCGTAATAAGGCATTTGAAACTCAGTGACTTGGTCCAGACTTGGGAAAGGCACCAATGACAATTATTGTCATGAAGTAGTTGTAGTAATATAAAAAAGTCAACTGAATGCAACATTTCAGAATCCAAAACATTCAATGATAAAATTAAAATTCCAAAACTAGGCATTCAAATCTCAATAGGAAGTCTGTCTTCCTTTGCATATTTTGTGTGTTTTGAACAATTGAACCACATCAAATCCACATATCACATCCATGTAAAACTCCCCCCCTCCCAAGTGCTTACACTTGAAGATCGGATTTCATCAAATGCCCCCACTTAAAACTGGGGAGATTCAACATAGCTCATTCTTTTCTAAAATGTTTGGTTCTATTTAAAGTATAACCAATCCCAAACACGGAAAATTTAGATAAACTCCAAGTGGTTATCTATCAGCTCAAATTCCAGGACAATATCAAAGCTGATGGTTTACCCAGATCAGTTTTGTGTACTTCAACCACGTCCATGGACACTAGTCCACACATCTGAGCATTTCCCAAAGCACAGAAACTATACCTGAAAGAAAGAGTAGTTTATTTTCCCCCAGGGGTACCATCTTCCTTTCTGATAAATATAGTAACTGTGCAGCACTGATTCATGCAGTGAGTTAAAATCATGTGCAGTGAGGTGCAGTTTGGAAACTGAAATTTATGATGAATTTTTGGATGAATGGCAGTAGATTCATATCTGCTCTTTCATACAGTCACCCATAAATTCATGCAATCACCTCATACTCATAATAATTTCTCAGTTGTCTCCCAAACCGTGCAACATTTATAAATTAACCCAAAAATAGACCCCAGGGAAGTCAGGCTTGGGCAGAAATAATGTAATTGTGATAATCCTGTGCAAATATCCCAAACACAGAATGTTGAATAGGATGTAGTCTGCCTAAGCAGTCTTGGTGGGATTGGCACTGAGGGTCTTCAGAGCAAGTACGTTATATATATTTTCTGTTGATCTTCTGTTATGATGATTGTTCACATAAAAACTGAAGCAGTTCCTTCTTCAAGATTTATATCTCCCGAACAATTCATGCAGTCTTGGTAAAACAAGCTAAATAATTTAGTTTTATCCTTTGATGGAAACAAACATGCTATTATAGAACATATTATTAAGTATGTACCCAGCAGTCTCACATAATACAGCAAAGGGGGGGGGGTTCCCTGATTAATTTAAGGCAGAAAAATGGGGGCTGCAATGTCCCCAAAGTGCTCCTCTTCCTCTTTGCAGAACTACCAGAGGGCTTGGTGGAACAAACCCACAGCTGCTGCTATTTCCTTAGGGGTTGTAGCAGGCCCAGTGGATAGAGATCCCATACCAGGTGTAGTTGCCAGAAAAGCACAGCAACAGACATTAACAATCACTGGGAGGGGGCATCTCTTGTCCCACAGCCAGCTTCTCCCCAGCCATTTTTCTTCTGCTGGAGGTAATTTCTGATTTGTGAGCTCATCCATGAGAAAATAGCAGGGAGTGAGCTATTTCAGAGGAGTGGAGGTGGACCAAATACTTGCCCCTTGCACCCATGCTGCATTTTGAATCTCCACCTGTACACATGCTTCATAGTGAATTGGTGGTAAACCAGTTCTGACATACTGGGTTTGTTTGTTTGTTTGTTTGTTGATACCCTGCTTTTCTCTCCAATGGAATCCCAAAACAGCATACACTTTACACTCCCCTCTTTCATTTTATCCTCAGAATAGCAACGCTGTGAGGTAGACCGGGCTAAAAGAAAGTGCCTGGTCCAAGGTCACCCAGCAAGCTTCCATGGCATAGTGGTGTTTTGAACCTGGGTTTCCCAGATCCTTGTCTGACCACTAGCTGGTACAATTCCCTCCCACCCTGTCTGTGTCAATGTCACCTCTAGTCTGGTGTAGTGAGAGCCACTGAGAGCCAGTTTGGTGTAGTGGTTAGGAGCGCGAACTCTAATCTGGGAGAACCGGGTTTGATTGCCCACTCTTCCACATGCAGTTGCTGATGTAACCTTGGGTCGATCACAAGTTCTCTTAGATCTGTTCTTTCAAGGGCAGTTCTTGAAGGAGCTCTCTCTCTCTGCCCCACCTACCTCACAGGGTGACTGTTGTGGGGAGGGGAAGGGGAAGGGATTGCAAACTGCTCTGAGACTCCTTCAGGTAGTGAATCCAATCTCTTCTCTCTCTCATTTGGTCCTAAGACACAATTTTTCTCAGATGGATATGTTCCCCTTCAATTCCCTTTCCAAATCTAGCTCATTTATTGTTTGAATTGAGTCAAGGTGCCCCCCCCCATTTCATCACTCGGTTTGCAATCTGGGAATGTTGTGGCCTTGTGATTTTCTGATCGTGGGGGGGGGGAGGGTTGAACAGGGGAGAATCTTGGTCTATATGTCATTTTGAAACAGACGCTGTCAGTTGGGGTACAAGAAGCATTGCCCATTTGCTATTTTAGCTTCATGTTAATGCCTTGCAGCCAATATTTGGCCCTGTGATATCAAAACAGGGTAAGGCAATGCCTGTCACTCTTACTGTGGCGTCCTTTGGTTAAGAAACAGAGACAGAATATGATGCTGGATAGCAGAAGAAATCACAGGCTTTGCCTCCAGGAGGGTAAGAAGAGTGAAGAAATGTACCAAAAAAACCCGGGTGTTCATGAAAGGACTTCCTGAAAGCCCCTATTTCAGGCCAAATACGTTTACCTGCAAGGTACGTATTATCCCTTCCTTTTCTGTAAAACTTTATAAAAAGCTGGTTAGCCAGACAGAATTCACACTGCACAAAAATCATTTCCCAGCACTCCATTAAGTGGAACCAATGAAAAAATAGTAATTGTAAAGTGGAATACTTGACATGGCCTGACCTGGATAGCCCAGGGTAAGAACATAAAAGAAGCCATGTTGGATCAGGCCAATGGGCCATCCAGTCCAACACTGTGTCACACAGTGGCCAAAACCCAGGTGCCATCAGGAGGTAGCCAGATCTTGTCAGATCACAGAAGCTAAGCAGGGTTGGCCCTGGCTAGCATTTGGATGGGTGACCTCCAAGGAATACCAGGGTCGTGATGCAGAGGCAGGCAATGGCAAACCACCTCTGAATGTCTCTTGCCTTGAAAACCCTACATGGTCACCATAAATCAGGTGTGACTTGATGGCACTTACCACCGCTACGTGACATGCTTTGGCAAGGGATTTCCTCTATCCAGGGTTGGAGAGCACTTGCTACAAAAACTCAGTGCGGCTAAGCAGGTCTTGGTCTTGTGAGTTAAAACCCCCCAAAACTTAAACATTGCACTGTAAATGTCAATCCTGATAAATGTTTAAAGTCAGATTCCGGTTACTTAGGTGGGACTAAGAACCAAACTGCTTGTGATGTTTAGGATCTATGATTGGTGATTCAGGATTTAACCACAAAAATCAGCAGTTTGGGGAGGGGTGATATGGATTGGACAGCAGGCCTAGTAAAGGGATGGTTAATTCTTCCCCTATTTTCCTGAATTAAAATGCCCCCTCCCCAGATCCCCATACAGATATTCAGATAGCCATATTGTGCCTATCTTTTCCCCACCTGGGGCTTAAAGTAGCCTGGCACACCTTTGTTGATTCAGGAAATGGTACTGAAGGGGGAGGGAAGAGTCAATCCCTCCTACAGTGCCTTCGCCCTGGTCCATATCCCCCCCCCATGCAGCTGCTTTTTGTGACTATTACATACTAGAGTCAAATCATGGATTCCGCAACATCATGTGTAGGTTGTCGCTGAGTCCTATTGGATGTCGTGAAATTTACTTATGAGTAAACAAGCACAGGATCTGGCTGCAAGTAGTTGATATTAAAGAAATTTCTAGGAAAGACATTGAGGACTGTGTGCTTATTGACAGCATGTCCAGAAGGAGATACAGGAGCATGCCACCAGCCTGTCTTTTGCATAATTTGTACAAATGTTATATACCTGCAGACTGAAAATGTAGGCTCTGTGTGCATGATCAGAGAGTCTTATTGCACAACTGGAGCTCTGTAAGATGCATTTTATATGTGTCAAATTTATTTTGCAAAAACCTTGAATGTATCCCTAGGGGATAGGGAAGGGAATGGTGGGTACAGTCCCACTGTACATCCGTGCAACTGCTAATGTGTACAGGCACAGTGAGAGCTAACTGGGGACTGAGTGTGAATGATGTAAGCATAGCAGGTCAGTCACCTGGGACTACGCCATGGGAAAGTAGTCACCATGCGTCTGCAGCCAGATTTTGACAAGATCAGCTTTGTCTGAACCTTATTCTACAGAAAGGAAACTGATGAGAGGCAAATTCAGAGAATGAAAATTGGCTGCTTCTGTCTTGACTGTTACCATAAATGAAAATAGGGCTCGCTCTCTCTGTCTCTGTCTGTCTGTCTGTCTGTCTGTCTGTCTGTCTGTCTGTCTCTCTCTCTCTCTCTCTCTCTCTCTCAACTAATTTCAGAAATGAGTCATCAGACATTTCTGTGGAAGTGACAGAAATGCCAATCTGCCAAGTTAACAGTTCTGTTGGTGCCCTTGGCTTTATTCACCATCTTATTCATTGTTAATCAATTTCGCATTGTCCCTATACACCTACACACATGCAGCTACCTTATACTGAGTCAGGCCATCAAGGTCAATGTCATCTACTCTGACAGGCAGCAGACCTCAGGCGGAAGTCTTTTCGTCACCTACCACCTGCTCCTTTTAATTAGAGATGCCAGGGACTGAACCTGGAGCCCTCTGCATGCCAAGCAGATGCTCTACCTTTGAGCCATCCTTCCACTCCTAAACTAGTTTTCTATTTGTTTTTGGTAAATGGCTTACATAAGGACTCCACTATAGGCCCAGATTGCAGTAGGAGCAGTATAGTAATAGACTGGGTAGTCAAAAATTTACCAATGAGGATCCAACCAAATAGCACCCATTCATAAATATGGGGGATGCTCCATTTCTGGACACATTCTTTCAGGCATTTTAGAGCATGCCTTGCTGACAAGTATTCTAAAGCCTTGATCTCTGGTTTAATTTCTCAGGCTGTGGGAGCAACAGTTAGGGGCATGGTTCTCAGCAGGTGTCAGGGATATTCTCCATCCACCAAGACTGATCATTCTGATTGCAATACTGTGTAGACCATTAGTATTTCCCACCAATCATTGCACCATTGCAAATTTTATATTAGCACGGGTTGGCAGTTCAGAATGTGTTGGGGAGTGGGATGGACAGAAGCTATGGTTTTCTCCTCCCTTCATGATAGCTAAGTGGTGCCAGCCAGCCATACTGGAGTGGCCGGAGTTAAATGTTTCACTTCTGCAGCGATGAAATTCCCTGCATTGAAATTTTTAAAACTGTGCGTTATGTGAAATTTTCTGCAGTAGATTTTTCCTCACCAGCTGCAAACCTGAGGTTTTCTCCTTCTTAGTCCACATTTTCAGAACTCAATAAAACTGGGGATTCTGAAAACGTGGGGTAAGAAAGAGAACACTTTGGGTTTGCGCCCGGTGAGGAAAAACCTACTGTGAAAAAATTCACAAAACGTACAGTTTTTAAAATGTCAAAATGGTCTTGTATTGTATTCACTTGGAGCAAGTAGGAAAAGCTGCCAAAACGGGGGAGCAGAGTATTTGTGCACTCTGGAATTACTACCCCAGCAACAGGCAGCCCACAAAGGGGATTTAATTGTTTCTAAAATATATACTGCCACACTTATATACTACACTAATCAAATAAGACATCATATCCCCCCAATAGGAAAAAAAACCCCACAGAGATGAGATGTGTCAGTGATGAGGAATGATCATATCATTTCATTACGTGAGAGAACACAATGGATTCAAAGATTCAAGACTGGAAGCCTTTCAATCCATAAATGAACTAAGGGACTCCACCTTTTCTCAAATACTCTCGGGGGGGGGGGGGGGGGAGAAGGACAGGCAGCCCTTTCTGTTCACGTGTTAAAGGTAAGAGGGAAGAAGTATATGCTTACACTAGTCTTGCATCTTGTCCCCCATCCTAACCATCCCCACCCTACATCTTGTTCCAGGGTTTGAAGCAGCTCCCCCCTCCAACTTGCACCAATATGGAAAATCAGCCAGGCTGAGAGAAAGGTATTGAATGAAACATAGTGCAGCTTGGTACAATGGAGGGGAGGGAATTAATCAATGTCCATCGACATGCTCCTCCTACTCTGCCTCTAGAACCTAGCCTGTCTCATGATAATCTCAGAAAAGTCTGTTCTCACATTAATTCACTTCTGTGTGTACCTGCTCTGTAAATAAGAACTTTTACTAGTCAATAAAATGGGAACAGTGAGGGAAACAGTCTCACAAGCCCC
>NW_015161405.1:1705376-1756530 GCF_001447785.1 Gekko japonicus
TCTCCGCTTGGCAAGGCAACCGCTTTCCTTACTCCTAGGGATATCAGCTTCTCTCTGCATAGTAACCACGGACACCAACAAATCAGAAAGAGTATCTCCTACTGCAAGGATATGTATTTCCAGCTGTGTTGCTGTTTAAAGGCTCTGCCTAGTTGCCACATTGCCCCCTTTGTTTATACTAGCTCACGTGGGGGCAATCTATTGCACTTTTGTGCTTGTGTGCCTTAGGGATGGTGAGCTGAACTGCTGCCCATCCCCTTGACCACTATTTGGAAAGCAGTACCCAGGTGGCAGCCACTGCCAGGTCAGCCTTTTACCATCTTCAGCTGATCAGGCAGCTGGTTCCCTTCCTTAGCCGTGATGACCTGGCTACGGTGATCCATGCGACGGTCACCTCGAGACTAGAGTACTGTAACACACTCTACATGGGGCTGCCCTTGTTGCAAATTTGGAAGCTGCAGCTAGTGCAGAATGCCATGGCCAGGCTGTTGATGGGTCTTCCCAAATGGGAACACATCCAGCCTGTGCTGAAGGTGCTGCACTGGCTGCCAATAGCATACCGAATTCGCTTCAAGGTGCTGGTGCTTACCTGGTCCCTATATGGCTAGGGTCCGACATACCTGCGGGACCGCCTTTCCCTATATATACCCCAAAGAGCACTGAGGTCGGGGTCCCAGAACCAACTAGCACTACTGGGCCCCAAGGAGACAAGGCAAGCCACTACTAGGGCCAGGGCCTTTTTGGTGGTAGCTCCGTACTGGTAGAATGAGCTCCCGGAGGAGATCAGGGCCCTGCGGGATCTTATGCAGTTCCACAGGGCCAGCAAGATGGAGCTCTTCCACCAGGCTTTCAACTAGGAGCCGCCGTCCCCAACCACCAACGAGCTGGCCCGTAGTACTAACATCTGGCTGCTACCACTGTGTTCCGGAAGATCATTGAGTGAAACTGTCTGGTTGTATGGTAGTTTCAGCACGCCATCTTATGCATTCAATGTATTAGCACTAGCACTTTATGAGGTCTTGTTTTCTTTTATTGTATTGAATTTTAAATTGTTTTATGTGAATTTACAGTCATCTATAGACCAAATATGTAAGCCACCCTGAGCCCGCTCGCCGGGTAGGGCGGGGTATAAATTTAATAAATAAATAAAATAAATAAATAGAACAGGCATGGTGTGGGTACAGAAGTCAGGCATTAGACATTCAAAATATAAGAAGCAGAATGAATAAGAAAAGTACATATGGTCTGTACAAGTATCAGGTTGAGCAAGAATTTTAAAAAATGGTGTAAACACAGAGTCCTCTAAACCTTAACCCTATACTTATCTGAATGATGCTAAGTTAGGATAGGCTAGTACCTCCTGAAGTTGCAGCATTTAAAATCCCCTGTTACTTCAGGGTCCAGGACTCCTCTCCTTAACATTTGGTCAAGATGTAGTCCATTTGTAAAGACTTAGCCTTTCGTGGCTAGAGCCAAGAGTCAGTGTAAGAGTAAGAGCAAGGGAACATGTCCTGATAATTTCCCCTCGGGGGCAGTCCTGATACTCCTGACTCACAAAGAGATACACTCCAGTATCATAGCTTTCTCAGTCTCTGTCTGTTAGGTGAGACAACCTAGCCATGATAAACCTTTTGTCTCACACCAGCCGGAGCCATTTGCATTTGCACTGGAGTACTTGATGCTTGGGGGATTGATGACTCATCCCCCTTACCCTTCCTCTTTGCCAACTATGAACTTGCAAGCTGGGTTGCAGTACACAGACAGAGAACAGACCCAACTCTTGGAATATAAATGTGATCTCTAGAGTGCAGGGCAGTTCTCCACGGGGACCTCTGTGCCTGAAATGGTGGGGGGCTTCTTTGGGCAAGGAGTGCAAGCCTGAGGTTTTCATCCCATTCCAGGGGATGGGGGTTCAGTTGTACCTGGAAATGTATGTCACTGAAACTAAAGGAAAATATCACTGGATTGATTTCCTAATATTCTTACTTCTATTGCTGCTATTAAATAATTCAGTATAAACTTTTTAAAAAATCTTAAAGCCAACTCCAACTGTAGCCATGTGCAATAAATAAACCAGAGTTCACTAGGATTCAACCCCAGAATTTATTTTCAGTGCCAGGGTTTAGACTGAAACATGTAAAATGAAGACAGGATTTTATAGTTTGACTTTCCAATAGCAGTTAGTTCATTATAGCCTTCCTTCCACACATGTTCAATTAAAGAGCTCCTAGATCCAAGAGGATAGCTTGGAGGCAGTCTCCAGCTCAAACGCACCTCATCTGAGAAATTAAACACTGACGAAAGAGAGAATCTGTTAGACAGAAAAATTATACATGATGTCCATGATTCAGTTTGGCGGTGGTTGTTTTTAAATAGCATTAGAGCTTTATTCTTATGCTTTCCATATGGTTTTGTATTCCTCTGTATGTGTGCGTGTCTGTGTGTAACAGCTATTTGTATGCATGTTGTCATCCTGTTAACACTGTGTGTTCCACATACTCCTATGATTGGCTGTGCTGTTTCTATGGAGAACTAGCTCATTCCATTTGAGTAGTGGATTAAAAAACAAACAAACCTTGCTATGTTTCTATTTACCTCAAGAAACTAATTGCAATTCACATTGTATGACTATGATGAGCCATACAAGCAGAAAACACTCCGAATGGAATGGCTGTATTCATGGGCATCAGAGTTTGCATTGTTTTAACACCTTAGCTTCTTCCATAGCTGAGACAGCAGGCACATTCACAAACAACTGGGAAAAAGAGGCAAGGCCTATCAGATTAAATGAGTGATTGATCTTCAATTGTAGCCATATTGTTAGACTTGTGTTTCAAAAATTTTTTTGCCTTCACAGAGGCTGTTCTCTAATATACTGAGAACCATCCAGAATTTTGACCTCAGAAGGGTAGTATCAGAAGGCCAGAGCATGACTCCTCTCATTCTTTCTTGTCAAAGATGACGAGTATTCTGACTTTAATCCTGGAAAGATCACAGTGGCACATTTGTCATAAGTACAACTACCCCATCCCAAGGATCTTTGCTGGACCCAGGAAGAGTCCAGGGCAGAGGTCATTTCAGGGGGGAACGCGGGGGAATGCAGTTCCCCCGGGTGAGGTGCAGGGGGGCGGGGCACATGACAAAGCCCCACCCCTCCGGCCCTCATTCAGCCAGGAGGAGGCAGGAGAAGAGGGAGGATAAGTTGCTTCCTCCCCGCCTCTCCCCACCCCTGCCTGGGGCCAGGGAGGGCCTTGGCAGGGCTTCCTCGCACTCCCGCTGGCCTTGCAGGTCCACTGTCGAGCCCCTGATGTCAGGGGGTGTGGCATATGCTAATGAGTTATGCTAATGAGTTCCCCTAGCTCTTTTTCTACGAAATGACCCCTGGTCCAGGGCCTCTTGTTGGATTTGAACTCTGTATGGTCTGACCTGGATGGTCCAGGCTAGCCTGAACTTGTCAGATCTCAGAAGCTATCCAGGGTCAGCCCTGGTTAGTATTTGGATGAGAGACCAGCAAGGAAGTCCAGGGTTGATACACAGAGGCAGAAAATGGCAACACCTCTGCTTTTCTCTTGCCTTGAAAGCCTTGCCAGCTGTCAACTGTGATTGGACAGCACTTTCCACCACCATTAATGTGATACGTATAGCAGATCAAAGTTGACACTAAACAGCTACTCTCTGTGGTTTCACAGCATATAGGAGCTTAGTTTTGTGGCATGACATGTGGTCTGCAAAGAGAAAGCTCCCAGTTCAGTCCTTGGCATCTCCAGTTAAAGGATCTCAAGTAGCAGGTACTTTGGGGAATACCTGTCTTCAATATTGGTATTGAACCAGTATTGTCCTGTTTCTAAGTGCTGCCTACACTTGTCAAAGCATAAAAAGCTGCTGGAGTCATGTTATTCTTGACCTAGAAAGTCAGCATGGTATAGTGGTTGGAATGTCAGACTAGGATCTGGGAGACCCAGGTTCAAATAATTCGCTCTGCCATGGAAACTCGCTGGATGACTTGGGCCAGTTACTGTCTCTCATCCTAACCTCTACCTCATGACTGTTATTTTGGGGATAAAAAAGAGGAGGGGAAACACTGTTGTAAGCCTCTTTGACTCCACACTGAGAAGAGTAAAATATACATATCTAAACAAGTCCTAAAGTTCCTAAAGGATATGGAGCAATTGAACTGGTTTGTATACTATAGGTTCCTATTAGATATCAATTTATTTATTTTAAAAAACCAAACATTTTGTCTCTTCAGTAGCACAGAAAAGCCTGATAACATAAAGATTTATTTCAAAGACGAGTGCGGAAATCAACCAAGACCCCTCCCCTGCCCATTTTGCTTTCAGACCTCAAGATTCTTCCAATCTAATGACACTACCAGTGAGAGATCTTGGGCCAGCCAGGTGTCTGGAATACTCAAACATAGTGTTGAGATTTGTCCATTACATTTATGGAGATAGTGTTAATTATATGTAAACTAGAGTATACACAATATCTGCAAGACATCTGCCTCATAGTATGTTTCCAATTGCAAACAAGTTGCCCACCATGCACAAAGCCCAAAATCATCCTCTTTGAGTACATTTAATGTTGCTTAGATGGCAGTTCCATTGATGCTAGTATTGAACAGAAAGCTCATGGTGAACTACTTTTTCAGAAATATGGTGAAAGGTGAGACAACAAAGCCAATCCAAACCTCAAAGGTGAACTCTTAGTTTAAATAACTGGGACTTGCGCATGCTAAAATAATATGAGGACTGGATTTCTCGTGTGCTAACTCTGGATGCATTATGTTGGCTGTTGTGAATATTAGTAATCTGACAGCAATAAAAATATTTAACATGGTTACCTAATAAGGTATGTGTGGATAGTGAGGCAATACGTGAAATGTGTGTGTGATTTAAATCATCCTAGAATAAGATATTCAGAGTTAAGGTTTCCATAGTAACCTTCCCTTTAGCCCCTTTATGTGTGAAACTGGCCTTCCATCTAGTTGCAGCTATTTAAAGACAAAAATGGGTCAAAGGCCTTTAATTACATTTCCGTGCTGTGTTATTTTAGGAAGTGTGCATATTGATAGTGCTTTCCTGTAATGGGTGTGTTCTTTGGAAGTTTGGTAATTCATTTTGTTCCATTCTCTCTCATCTCTTTCATTCAGTGTTCTTCAAACCACAAAAGTTAAGACAGAGTGTTTGGTTTAAGACTGTTATGCTGCCGTCTCAAGCATTCCTATTTGGAAGAAAATCTAATTAAACGCTGTGGGGCAATTTTCAGAGTAGATATGCATAAAATTGACTTGTTAGTTTGATTATAGTTAAGGAGACTGACATATCCATGGTACAAACTTACATTGCTTTGAAGCCATTGATAGGGCAGGTTCATAAAGCAACGGCCCACCAACCAGTAGTTTTTGGAAACACGTTGGACCATTGATGAGGTCACATCCTGGTCAGGATCACATATTAACTAGCAATTGCAAAGGTCATTGAGGAAACTTCCAACTGTAGAACACGTTGGAAGGATTCACAAAATGTTAGAAGGTTCCAAGCAGTGTTCCCTCTAAGCTGAGTTAGTGTGAGCTAGCTTACAGTTTTTTAGCCTCTGGCTCACACATTTTCCCCTTAGCTCAGGAAGGGTGGCTCCAGAGCAAACTAATTTATGCAGCAGCCAAATGGCTCGCTCACAACTTTAATGCCCGGAGATCACAAGGTAGAATTTTTGCTCACAAGACTCCACAGCTTAGAGGGAGCATTGGTTCCAAGTAAGCATCCTCCTATGATAGAGGAAGTGGAGGGTATCCCTCTAGACAGGGATGCCTCCTGATCTCTTCTGAGCTGCTTCTTCTTCTACTAGTGAAGTGGAGGAATACCAGAAGTGGCTGTTTGCTTTGGAAAAGAAGCAAGTGGGTGCCAGGAAACAGGTGGATTGGCACACATGGGCACAATGCTGAGGATCACTGTTCTAGGCTATTTTCTAGGTGACAAACACAATTATAAATCCATGTGGATGCACACATAGACAACTGGCATGGATGCCCAGAAAAATAGATCAGTGCAAGATACACAGTTTTCTTCTCTGCTATAACACCAATGCAACTGCTAAGTGCAACTCCTATAGCAGAGCATTTGTTTGCACCCATAAGAACATAAGAAGAGCCCTGCTGGATCAGACCAGTGGTCCATCTAGTCCAGAATCTGGTCTTACACAGTGGCCAACAAGTTCCTCTGAAGGCAACAGAGCATAGAGGATGAGGCCTTCCTCTGATGTTGCCTCCTGCCACGAGGATTCTGAGGTTGACTACCTCTGAACATGCAGGTTACCTTTAGTCACCAGGGCTAGTAGCCACTGGTAGACCTATCTTCCATTAATCTATCTAATCGCCCTTTAAAGCTGTCTATGCCTGTGGCCGTCTCTACAACCTGAGGCAGCAAATTCCACATTTTAATCACTTGCTGTGTAAAGAAGTATTTCCTTTTTATGTCCTGAATTTACTGCCCATCAGTTTCATTGAATGCCCTCAAGTTCCAGTATTCTGGGAGATAGGAAAAGCTATCAACTGCATGTAGCTAGCAGCCAGTTATCCTCAGCTTTCTCTGTTCTGTACTGCCACTCAAAGGTTTAATAATCATCCCCTAGTCCCTTTGACAAAATTATATTCTTCTGAAAGCTCGACCTCTTAACATACATACACGCAAATACTTGAGCTATCTGAGAGGGTGAAGAAGTAGTTCCCAGCTATCAAAATCATCTATAGGTATTTTGGCTACTGCTAAAAGAAAATATTTTGCTGGTTTTTTTCAGATTCCATGAACGTCAAAATATATACAAATGTACAAACCAGAAATGTAAACAAAAGACTATGCAGTTATTGAATCTAAAATAAAAGGAATTAGGCATATATAAATATTTTCAGTATTATATTTTCAACTATTGGTTTAAAAGGGAGGCAAAGACGATTATAAGACCTGATACATGCCCTTTCTTTCTGATAAGATTTGAACTGATGCTGAGCAACTGTAAAGACAAAGTACCTTACATTTCATGATTTAATGCATATACATGCTCAAACTGAAATCCTCAATCCATTTGTCCCACTGTATTCAACTGAAGGTACAGTTGCTGCTCCAGAGTACCTGGACTGACACTGACTGTTCATCACAGTCACATGGGCAAAATCCAAAGAGTTATATATAAATAAGGCCAATCACACACAACTGAGAGATCTCATCCATTTCAGTGGGAATTAAACAAGCTTAACTTCCTCAAGGCTGTACTATATAAGTGTCAAGAAAATCAACTGAAATAAATAGGACTGAGTTCCGAAGAAGGTATTTAGGTCTAGAGTGCCTTGCTATGATCATAAGCACCCTGCAAGACTCAAGAATCCCAATAGCAATTTGTATGGTGTGAACTGAATAAACCATTCATTAAAAGGAATGTAAAAATGCCATCCTCTATGTTAAGATATTTGATTTGCAGTTATAAAAGATGCCAATCAAATGATGCAAGAGTTTGTCAGAATTAAAAGTGAACATGTTTGGATGTCAACAGAGTCTGTCCACATTTTTAATCTAATCCTATCTAGAAGATACAGTTGCTCCTGATGACAAGAAAATGATGTCATGCTTGGAGAACTCCCATTTCAGTTTCTCTCTCTTTAAAAAAAGAGATCACCCTGTGAAGACATGCCCTTGACATTATCTGAAACCAGCCTTTCTATCTTTAGACCACCATCTGGTGTAGTGTGTGTGGAGTGGGGTGTGGGGAAGAATTCTCATGACCCACCTGGTAGATCTCATGCTTGCAAAGTGCATAACCCTCAGGGTCCTGCAGTTTGGAGTAGCAGAAGGTAGTGGTGGTCGATTATATGAGATGGACAGGGGGTCGAGTAAAGTTCAGGATTTTGCCGGCAAAGACATAGGGGGAGGGGATTGAGCAGATTACATCCTAGATCATGCACCTGAGTAATGCACAAAAGCATGCACACTAGAAGAGAAAGCATGGGAGGGGGAAGGGGGTTGCATGAAAGAACTGAAATTAGCACAGACCGAGCATCATCACCATCAAGAGTTAAAGAGAGAGTGAAATGGCTAACGTACACACACCCCGCTCCATACCGGAGAAGAGTCTCCCAGCTGAGGCGGATGCTCCCCAAGGACCAGGCTGAAACTGACCGCCCCCACGGCCACGCTGGAGACCCCCAGCCCTATCTCCAGCACGGAGAGCACCAGGAGGCTCCCGATGATGTGGCTGCTGGTGCACATCCTGGCTCGGTCATCGTTCCTACCCGATCAGCTCCGAAAGCCAAGCATTCGCCTCCGCCGCCGCCGCAAACTTTTGTCTCTTCTTCAGCAGCCACGGAAGGAAGGCAGGAGGCTCAAGTCAGTGAGTGCCGTCTCACTCCGATGCGGGCAGGAGACCATACAACGAGTCGCCTCCCGGGCTTAGGATCCCCAGTGCGAGTCCAACGAATGCATCCGACAGTGGATTTCTCTCCCACCCGGTACTGGACGCCTAGGGCGGCGGGAGCTCGGCAGGCAGCTCAGCGCGTTGCCACCACGCAGGTTCTGGCTAATGAAGGCTCCGCGGAGAGCTGTCCGAGGTCCTGACTGCCTCCTCCGAGCCTCCTCAGCGCGCTCTCCCAGCGTCCCCAGACACTTGCGGATCACACGACACTCCTAAGCGGCGGCATCGACCCAGTTCTCCTGAGGGCCCCGGTCAAGCATTCGATGTGTGAGCGAACGTCTCTCTCTTTCTGCCGATGCTGTCTCTCTGTCTTCCCGGCTGGCAAAAACAGATTAAATTCAGCACCACGCTCCTTTCCTACAGAGCTAGTGTCTTCTGCTGGAAGAGAGAGAGAGAGAGAGAGAGTCTCGACCTTGTCTGATCGCTTCCCTCGCTCTCATTGGAATGACCTCGCCGGGAGTCGGCTGGAGGGAGGGGACACAAAAAGGGGAAAGCCCAGCCCCAAAAAGAGTTGGACTCAGCAGTAAGACAAGAGAGTTCATACCAGCTGAGACACAGAGACGCAGGCTTAAACCAACCTCAGCCCCAGAGCACATGCATATTTATGTCTGTCTCCAGCATGCAAACAGTGGGTTATCCTGATGCATTCTTAGGAAAAGATGCCACAAAGGAAGTGTGAGAATACCTTTCTTAGTCCCAAGTAGTGCTTGACAAAGTACAGGAAGTGAGCTTTGGGGTTACATAAATCTTCTTTGGTGGCATCCAGATTCACAGCAAAAGAAAACAATCAACCCCCATGCCACATCGATATATTGATAAAACAGGATATGATCTCATCCTGATACTAACTAATCTGACTTTAGAGCTCTTTAAAGGAAAAGAGCAGAAAGGTTTGGGCAGGGACATTATTTAAAAGAGTGGGGGGAAGTCTGGCTCTTCTTGGGACACTTCCAGATGGAGTGAAGTACAAGTGTCCGGTGCACTGAATCACACTGTAACCAGTATTTGCAAGCTGTATGGGGACAGTGCCAGACCCTGCATTTATCATTGCTCCTTTGACACAGAAACCATTTCTGAAGTAGTTTCTATAGTGGGGAGCTCACTCCCTCACCTGTTACAAATGTCATGGTTTTGTGATAATTTCCATGTATGACCTTTTGTCCCAGTGGTAGTGGTCTAAGATCAACAGTGATATTATTTTAACAATGTGATTTCTTTTCAAGTTCTTTGTAGAGTTGAGTACATTCTACTCAGGCCACATAAGTTGTATGCCTTATTGAATGTGTTCTTTGCCTGGGATATAATGAGTCCTGGTCCCCTTTGCTGCCTGTGGACGTTCCAGTATAACAGCATGGCCAATTTGCATTGCCCTCAAAATCAAGAATTCCAAAGAAGGTTCATTGGCCTGTGTCCAGCTATACTTTCCTGAAAATATAAGGGCACAATTTTTTGGAAGAGACAGTGGTGCCTTCCACCCGTGCCTCCCCTACTGCACCCCTTTGCTTTGCACATCAGCAAGTAGTTTGAGGCACCTTCTGCAAATAAAACTACCCACCTTCCAGCTTCCTGAAGCATCCTTTATTGTTCCTCTGCAGCTCTATGTATATGAGCAGCACAAACACATAAAAAGCAGAGTACAAATGAATTAGGGATATGCAAGAGCTGACAGGAGACAAAGCAAAACAAAATGAATAGCAATGTCTTCAGGGGCAAACATACAAGGGAGAGGTGTTCCAGCAGCCTACTTTCTCTGTGGCATGCCAGTTTTCTGTATATATGGCATTTCAAAGGCTTTTTTTAAAAATGGAGGGGCAGCCCACTCAGATTTCCCTCTGCAGTAAAATTAGGCTTCAGTGCTAAACATGAGCAGTCTGAAAGCATTGCCTTCCCCATGCCTTGCTTCTTATGCTTCTTATGTAGGTTCCAGAAGGGAGGTCAAGTGAAGAATCACAACAAAGAGTTCCTGGTTATGGCTTCTGGAATAATCCCAATCCCAACACAAATGCAACAGAGGCATTTTTATATTTATTGTGTAAGGTATTTCTGTCCTGCCCTCTCATTTGAAAAAAGTCACGAAGTGGTTTGCTGCAATAATGGAATGGAATGCCTACAATCTAACCAGAAGGCAACCACAATAGATGCCTGTTGTTCTGGCTGCTGCTTAGCCAAAGGGGCCTTGTTCTTTTTCCTTCCCCTTTTGCAGGATGACTGGCTCCCGATGAAGTCCAAAAGAGGAAGGATCAGGGGACATTTGGGCCTTTTTCTCACTCCCTCACTTTATGCAGAATGGTTGGCCATCAGTGGAGCCTCCAGGAGGAGGAGGAGGAGTCTACCCACTACCCAAAGGAGTCTCAGAGCAGTTTACAATCCCATTCCCTTCCCCTCCCCACAACAGACACCCTGTGAGGTAGATGGGGCTGAGAGAGTTCTCTCCATAAGTGCCCTTGAGAGAACAGCTCTGAAAGAATTTATGACTGACCGAAGGTCACACCAACAGCTGCATGTGGAGGAGTGGGGAATCAAACCCAGTTCTCCCAGATTAGAATCTGCACTCCTAAACACTACACCAAACTGGCAGTAGGCTGATGGGTGGAAGGAATCTGGTTCTTTCCCTTTCTCCTTCCACAAAATCTCCCTTTTCCTCTAGTGTAATAGCATCACTTTTTAAGGATCTCTTTTATCAACCTGCAATAGCTTTTCCGTATCTGTGCCAATCTGTTCATTTGACTGTGCCATAATCTCCTGCTGCGTGGAAGGGACTGTAAAGAAAGATAAATGTGGTAAGGATATAATTCAGAAGGATGTGTTAGGAGCCCCCGAATCACTGAAACTATTTCCTAAAGGAGGAATCTGAATACTCAAAAGCTCTGATCATGTCCATCAGATTGAAATGAGCTCTGATTCATGAAGGTTTATGCTGGAATAACTCTGGTTAGTCTCTGGTGCCACCGGACTCCTGTTTTATTTCACATCATAGATGTACCTCTGTACCTCTCCAGTGGCAGTATCTGTGAATTGCTGGCAAACCCAGATTGCTACCTTGATCCTACATCTATTTGCTTAGAAATGAATATCATGAATTTCAAACTGGCAAGTAGGTATGCTTTTGTTCACAACCTTAAGAGTGACTTTATTTTTAGATTGGATAGGTCTTTCATTTTGACAGCTGGATTTGATTTCCCAGGAAGGGAGATCAGAAAGACCCCCCCAAGGAATCTGCTTTTAACTAGACTTCAAACTGGTAAGAAAGGCACAGTTCAACTTCGGAGGATCGAGCCTCCAGAGAGGGATAGGTAGTTCTCCCAACCTTCCTTCTTTTGTACTTAGAGCATATGTACATGCACACACACACACAACTTTAAAGCCTGATTCCACTCTGATGAGTCTGAGCAGAGTTAAGTGCAGATCTACAGAAAAATCCTAAACCACTACCTCTGACTACGGCTTTTTCATTCTTTCAGTTTTACTACAAATTTCCATTAAATTCACCTTCAAGGCCATTTCCTAAAGTAATCAAAACTTTGGCTTCAGTATTGCAAGACTGCGCAGTTTCCATCCACATCAGTCACATTTAAATCAATGGGCTTAACAGTCTTTACTCTTCACTCATGAAAGATTTGCTTTTGGATCATGTGCATAAGTGCAAGCACAATCTGGTCATAGTTAAGCACTTTGAAATCCCATTTGTTTTGAGAGGAGAATTGAGCACATGCATAATTCACTTCAATGGAAATTGATGATACAAAAATGCTTAGTCTGACAGGATCATGCCCTACATTTGTGTCATAAACTAAACAATTGCCTGGCATGAAAAATCATTTCAAAGTTTATATGAGTGACTGAACAAAAGGGCATGTTTTAGAATGGTGGGATTGGTCAGGACCTCAATCATACTTTCCAGCAATTTGGTTCATATAACTACCACCACAATACCGTGAAATATTAGGGCACTATCCTGTCAAAGCTAAATCACTTTGAAGTTATACTGATCACAATTAAACATTGTGCGGCTATATTTCTTCTGGTAAACTCAGTGGATTTAAAATGCCCAGTGTGGGCTGGACCGTGCCAGTTCCACTACTGATTATGAACTGAGACCAGTTTGACTCACTCAGGAGAAAAAGTGCAGTTTGGACTGAAGTCCCTGCCTTCAATGGAAACTGTATTGCAGACAAAAAGAATTGGCCCTCTTGCCATTTTTCCCCTTCATCCTGCTGACTTCATCAACTAGTAGCTGACATCTAAAAAAATAAAAATCCAAGCGCAGCATAAAAACCCATAAGGAACAATATTTACTGTGGAAACAGAATTTTAAAGCAGCCATATGGCTGGGGGGATGGTAGTGCTGATAGTGCCTTTTCCCATTTCAATCTGTGTAAAACGTATCAAGCCTTAGTAAAAGAAATGGGGATCCCCCCCAAAGCAGTAATACCATGTGATGAAAATTAAGATACAGTGCATGTAAGGGATATGGGTAGAAGATGCAGCCAGGTACAACTGGGGAACTTGGCACTCCTGGGGTTGGAATGATTTTACTTGTCATCGCTAGGGTAAGCCAGCAGACTTTTTATCTTAATTCAATTTATCTTCATTACGGATCTGTAAGGTAGGTTACAAAGTTGCCCAATTTATTTTTAAAAAGCTAACAATATCTATTTTTGCATGTATTATCCTGTTGTGCTGCACTGTTTGATACTTCTATAATTCTGTTTTCTGCAGCACAACATCTCATATCTGATGCTTTTTTGCACTGTCTCTAATTTTTGTAATCCTAATCCTATCACATTGCTTATTAGATCTGTGATGCTATTTTATTGGAGTGTTTTAAGCTATGTAATCATCCTTGAGGCTCAGTGAGAAAGGAGACTATAAATAAATAAAGGAAAGAAGAAGAGACAAATCATGTATTACAATCTAGTTGCACCAGTCCATTTCAAATAAAGGGAGATCTCCATATGCTTCTCATATCTCCAGCCATCCTAGAACACTTCCATGGGACTATGCCAGGAAAAATAATTTAGTAGTGGCACAGGTACTGCAGCCTTACACAAACTTTAGATTTCATATTTCAGGCCCTGGGAGGAGAACGATGGAATCTTCCCACTTACTGAGAAAAACAGGCAATATAATATTCTGCCACTGGGGCAGTTGCTACTGTGGCCTCTCCAGTCTCTCACTGAGGCCAAGTACCTGCCATTTGCCCTGATTGAATTCCCACAGGGACTGCATATCTCAAATTACAGAATAGCTGCAGAGTACAAGACTGATTTTAGATGAGCAGCCAGGAAACCTGTTACATTAATCACTATACTTGTTCCTTCAATCATTTCTTTTACTTTCAGGATTCCTTCCACCTATAATTTATTGGGGCTTTTGCACCTGGCTTTTGATAATTACAAATAGAAACACTGTAACATGTGGGGGCCAATGGAATACTGATGAGATCATTGTTGGCAGTCAAATGTCACTGAAGGTTTCCAAGCAGAGGCTGGATAACCATCCGCTGGGAATGATCTAGCTTTGGGTTTCCTGCACTGTGCAGGTTGGACTGGATGGCCTATAAGCAGGGGTCGTTTCAGTTAGCCTTAGTCTTAAAGGTTAGTCTTAAAGGTGCTATTTGTTAGTCTTAAAGGTGCTATTTGAACTCTTGCACTATTTTGCAGCAACAGACTAACACAGTTACCTCGGGGAAGCTCCTGGATGGGGCTGGGAGTCCTTGCGGAGGCCACGTGGAGTGGCCTCAGCCAGGCAGAGGGGGAGGACGCCAACTTACCCTCCTGCTTCTTCCTCCTTCTGCAACAGAATGAGGCTGGAAGCAGGGGGCGGGGCTTTGTCGTGTGCCCTGCCCCCCGCACCTCACCCAGGGGAACGGCGATCCCCGCGATTCCCTCGAATCAACCTCTGCCTATAAACCCCCTTCTAACTCTATGGTTCTGTGATTCCTTTGGTATGCCTCAATTTCCCTTTGTGAAATACTTAACTGAAGAGAAGGAATCCCCTCTAATGTACAGGGCACTAGACAAACTCACAGACTGAATCCAAAGGTTGTGTTTCGCTAATGGTGGAGACTTCCTCTAGTGTAGGAGTCTTTGTGTAATGAGAGTCTGTTCCATCAGTAGAAATCTCTTGGTGCAGGAGAAAGTCTGTTTGCTCTAGAAGTAGGATCCACCATTAGCAAAACAGAATCTTTGAACCCAGCACGTCAAAGACAAGCCTATTAATAGCACAGGCAAATAAACAGGACCTCTGTGTTCAGAGGTAGTAGACATTTGGTTATTAGTTGTTCAGAGCAAAACAACAGAGGAAGAGCTTTTGTGGGCTACCTGATTATGGCTACTGCTGGAAACAGCATGCTAGACAGGATTAAGGCCTTTTCTGCATTTGTATTTTGCCCTGCATTCAGAGCACATCAAGGAATTGCATTCTACATCCCATCCCATCATTACTCTGTATTTGCACCGCATTGAATTTTTTTCCTGCAATATGTCCTCTGTGGGAGTGCCTTTGCTTTTAAAATTATGCCTATTGAAGAATGCCTGGACAATGTGCATCCTGAAAAAATAATCTAGTATACCACTCATGAATCTTACTAGGAAAAAGTATTACCTAGGTGGATAGGTAGTTCTGAACTGTTCTTCTGCCTGCTTGCTACCGGTGGGAGAAAGGATTGACCCAGGAATGAAGGTGCTTCCTGTTTGGGGTGAGGTCATACTTCCACTAGAGGAGCAGATTCATAACTTGGGAGTGCTGCTAGACCCAGGACTCCTGTTGGAAAAGTAGGTGGCTGCTGTGGCCAGGAGCACCTTTTACCAACTTTGGCTGGTAAACCAACTGCAGCCTTTATTGAGCAATTGTGGTGCATGCCCTGGTATTCTCTTGATTGGACTACTGTGGTGTGCTCTATATGGTGCTGCCCCAAAGAATACCTGGAAGCCATAATTGGTATAGAATGCTACAGTCAGAATATTGACTGGAGTGTCATAGGGAGCATACAATTCCAGTCTTGTTCCACATGCAGTGACTCCCAATTTGTGTCCTTGATCAATTCAAGGCATTGGTATTGACCTTTAAAACTCTATAAAACCCTATATCTTAAGGACCATCTACTCTCATTTGAATCTACCCTATCACTATGGTTATCTTCCGATGCCCTGCTTTGGGGGCCTCCACCATCTAAGGCTAGAAGGGGGGCAACTCAGAAACTATGGAATTCCCACTCTAGGGAGATTCATCTGTCCCTGTCCATCATTGTCTTCTGCCAGTGGATGAAGATTTTTCTGTTTTGCTTGATGTTCCCTCACTGACTCCTTACTTCCAATTCATATATTTATGAAGACTTTTTATTTATTTATTTATTTATTTATTATTGATTGATTGATTCAATTTATTCCCCGCCCTCCCTGCAAAGACGGGATCTAGGGTGGCTTAAATAGCATTTCATAAAAATACAATTAAAACCTATATAAACATATAATATAAATAACAGTCAATTAAAACACAGTTAAAATGCTGGAACATTATCAGATAAAACAAGATCAAACATTATTTCTAATATGGCTTAGGTGAGCATCTGATTCCTATAACTTTCATACCAGCTCAGTTCATGCACTGATTATGCAGCAGACTCAGGCTAGAGACAACGATGGTAGTCAGGGCACAGGCTGGAGGTGAAAGTAAAGATGGTGAAGCCAGGGCACAGGGTAAAATGTGGCTCCTTAGCCAAACACCTGGTGGAAGAGCTCCATTTTGCAGGCCCTGCGGAACTGTAAAAGGTCCCACAGGGTCCTGATCTCTTCCAGGAACTCATTCCACCAGGATGGAGCTGCCACTGAGAAGGCCCTGGCACTGGTTGTCACCAGCCTAGCATCCTTAGGGCCTGGAAGGGCCAACCGATTTTGCGTCCCTGAATGCAGTGTTCTTCAGGAAACATGTGGGTAAAGACGGTTCCTCAGGTATGCCGGACCCTGACCATATAGGGCTTTAAAGGTTAAAACCAGCACCTTGAAACAAATCTGGTATACTAGTGGCAGTCAGTACAGTGCCTTCAGTACAGGTTGGATGTGCTCCTAGGGATACCCATCAACTGCCTGGCTGCCACATTCTGCACTAGCTGCAGCTTCCGGATTTGGGTCAAGGGCAGCCCCATGTAGAGAGCATTACAGTAGTCCAATCTCAAGGTGACCATCACATGGATCACTGTTGCCAAGTCGTTGCATTCAAGGAAAGGAACCAACTGCCTAATCAGCCGAGGATGATATAAGGCCGATTTGGCAGTGACTGCTACTTGGGCCTCCATAGTTAAGAAAGCATCCAAGAGCACTCCCAAACTCCTAACCTCTGGCACTGGCACCAACTGTGCCCCATCGAAGGTCAGGAGTGGGATCCCTATCCCTGGACCACCCCGACTCAGGCACAGGACCTCCGTCTTTGTCGGATTCAATTTCAATCGACTCAGTCTAAGGCAGAGTTCAGACTGGCAATTTGAAGCGCTAGAGAGTCGTGGCAAAGAAGACCCGGAACAGACCGGGAACGGCTTGCTCGCAATATTCCCATTCACACTGCAGCAAATGAAGCGGGAGGATACCATGACTAGGGGGCGTTCGCACTGTCGGCCTGCCCTTGGCAGGCTGTTAGCAGCTGTTTTTGTGCTCCACTGCATGCGCCTATGCACATGGATGCATGGGCGCCTGCCACGGAAACAGCCAGCGCCTATTATCAATGACTGCGGGTTGTTCCCGCCTTAGCAGCACTTGTGTTCACACTTCAGGGAACCGGAATCAACCTGCTGTACACACGGTTTGCTACCACTTTCACTTGGTACTTTTTAAACTCAGGAGGGAAGCAGCACAAGATGGCTTGAGTATGGCTGGGGGATGCCTGACAGATGTGCCTGTGTGACCCCGCCCCTTAAATCTGCTACTGAAACGCTCCTGAAATGTTTGGCTGCCGGGCCAAACTGCCAGTCTGAACTCGGCCTAAGCCAACCAGCCACAGCTTACAACACCCAGTCCAGATCTTCCAGCATAGAGTCAGACTGGCTGCCCAACAACAGATAGAGCTGGATGTCATCCGCATACTTGTGACACCCAAGCCCATGCCTTCAGGCAATCTGGGCAAGGGGGCGCATGTAGATGATAAATAACATTAGAGAAAGTACTGCCCCTTGGGGCCCTCCACAAATCAGTGGATGCCTTCGGGACAGCTGTTTCCCTAGTGCCACTCTTTGTCCCCAACCATGAAGAATGGATGTGAAGCATTGTAAGGCAAGCCCATGAACTCTGGTGTCAGTGAGCCAGTGGATCAGTAGCTGATGGTTGACCATGTCAAATACTGCTAACAGGTCCAACAGCAACAGCACCGCCAATGTGCCTTGATCCAGATGCCTCTGAAGGTCATCCATGAGGCTGACCAGTGCTGTCTCCATCCCATGTCCCGGATGGAAGCCGGACTGGAAGGGGTCTAGGATGGAAGCATCATCCAAAAGACTCTGTAACTGGACTGCCACAACCCTCTTAATTAACCTGCCCAAATAGGGCAAGTTGGAAACCGACCAATAGCCAATTTGGCCAGGTCCAATGATGTGTTTTTTTTAAAGAGGGGATGGAAGCTTGTGGAAAGGAAGTTTTAAAATAATATATATTTTTAAATTACTACCATAAGAATGATTCCAAAACTACTTCCACAAAAGATGCTGTTAGGTCTGGAAAGCCTACAGCTGCTTTCTCAAGGACATCCAGATTCATAGCTAAGCTGGCATTTGAACCAAGCTCTCCTAGGGCCAAGTCCAATCCTCTATTTAGAGAAACAAATTGGTTCTTGTTTGACATGATTTTATCCTTGAGCAGATTTTGACCAACTAAGGTGGTTCATTTCAGTTGTTTCTTTTTATCCTTGAATAATGTGACCTGCTACATAGTTTTCAGCATTTGTTGGCTTGAGGTGGCTGATTAACTGGGATTTCAGTCCTGAGCCTATTCAACAGGGTTTAAACCTTTTCTTCAGGTTTTATTTTAAGCCTCCTAAAAACCATAGAATAGATAAGGGCATGAATGTCCATGTGTGCATGTGTGTTTGTGTGGTCCCAATCCAGCTAAAGCTAATCTTGAAATCAAGTCTACAAGTTAATGTCAACCAAGTCAAATCCTCTTGTTTTCACTGGAATTTTCATAATGAGCAACACTATTAGAAGTGGGGTCTTTAGAGCCTAAGAACCTGACTTTTTTAAAAAAAACATGGAATGCAGTAATAATATTTACCATTTATGTAACTCTTCCAATGCTCAAAGCACTTCACATGCACTATCTCATTGTAACCCCTGATAACATCCCTGAAAGAAAGGCCAGTATTATTATTCCCATACACTACTGAAAGACCGTGACTTCCCCAAGGTCATTTGTTCAATTTCTTCCAGAGACAAGAAGGAGGAGGAGGAGATTGGGTTTATACCCCACCCTTCACTACCCAAAGGAGTCTCAGAGTGGCTTACAAACTCCTTTCCCTTCCCCTCTCCACAACAGACACCCTTGTTCCCAGCTCATTCTGTATCTACTATATTACTATGCAAACATTAATCTTTGACCACAATCAATCACCAAAGTGGCTACACATGAGACCATAAAAATCAATGCATTATTTTACTTCCTTTTACTTTTGGTGACATCCTCATCCTCATCAATTCAATTTGTTAATCACCCTATCCCAGTTTATGCCAGGCAATGAGTGATGTACAAGGGGGCATAATGCCATGAAAACATACAAAACATTAAAATTCAGTATACAATTTGATAAAAACCAAAACATTGTAGTCCTACCTAAGGGGAAGTTGATGCTCTGTCAGGTGGACAGCTAAGAGGACATCATAGCTAAAGCCACTGTGATGGGCACATATTTTCAGGCTTTTAGTCGACAGCATGAAAGGTAGAAACTTGTACATTTCAAAAAAAGATATGTAAGAGCCAAACTACACATTAGGTAGGAGGTGATGGACTTATTTTAAATGCTAAATAGCTGTGGGGCATTTGCATGGAGGCTGCAGTGGGAATTAGGGGTGAATGCTTTCCCCATGCACATTCTGATAGAAATTACCTATCCAAGAGCTGCTATTTTTGGGTGCAAATAAACAGGCAACTGTTTCCCTTGGCTTCCAGTGATCCTTAGTTGGCTCCCTTCCTTCTTGGAAGTAAAGGCAAGCCATCTTTTAACAGATGCATACCATCTGATTAACTACCTAATTGGGTTGGTTTTGAAGTATATCATGTCAATTACGTGTCCAAAACCCAACCATCATAAACATTCCCCTGTGGCATATTTAGTTGGGCTGCTGTATGAAAAATCTACTTTACAATCGCACATTGAATATATCTACTGCCAAAAGTGTATGGTCCAACTGCTGTGTTATAAAGGTTTTCCTTGCTCGAAAGCCAGTCGAATCCGACTCTAGGGTTGTGATGCTCATCTTTATAGGAGCACAGTAATTGCTGCTCCCTCAGTCTCACATAGTTCCAGTTATGTAGGATGTGTAATCCACATGGATCAAGTACAGATAATGTGGGAAGAACCATGCTAGTGCCAGAGATCTGATTGGAGAGATGGCATTTGCATGGTTCTTCCCATGTGGTTCCACCCTTCACATTTGTACTTTACTCGTGTAGGAACCAGGCCACTCTTGGCTCAAGTGTCTTTTGTGTAAATTTCACCTTCTTGTATATTGCATATGTCATTGCATATGGGACTTCCTTGGAAAAGTCTCAAGACAGTTCAATTAGTCCAGAATATATTGTTTAACTGAAACTCACCAGAGGTCATATCAATTCAGTATTGGAAAATCTTCACTGGCTAACAGTCAAATTTTAGATGGCAATTTTGACTTTTAAAAACCATAACAGTGTAATTCTAAGCAAAGATACACCTTCTAAACCCACTAAACGTAGAAGCATGTAAATCCATTTAAGATTCTACCACAAATTATCTAGGCCCTTTCTACAAGCAGATTTACCCCACTGTTTCTCTGTACCCAATTCTGTTTGCCTGGATCAAGTGCTTAAAATTCTATACCTCCAGATCTCCCCCCCCCCCATCACAAAGTATGTGAATATGCATTCTGTATCTACAACTAAACCCCACAGTTTTGCTTAATTGTGGTTAACATCACTTGTGACCGGAGGGGGGGGGTTGCATCCAATTGCCAATGACTTAGCTCAGTGTCCACACAAGGGATGGGGTACACATCACCCTCTCCTCTCTACTTCTTCCCGCTCTCTCAACCCCATTCGGCTCGCTACTCTTTCCGTCCCCTTCCCCCACGCCTCGTTCAGGGTACCAGAAAAAATCTACAGGGAGCAGTTTGCAGTAGTGGGGAACCCTCCCCTGCTGCTCTGGCCACAGTGTGTCTCCCTGGCTGTGGTGGGCTCCAGATCTTAGCCAAGGAGCCCTGGGAGCAGGAAGGGTTTGACACCCTCCCCCATTCTCCGTCCCCCCATACATGGAGTTCCAGTGCTGCTGAGTGCACTCTGCACAGAGAATGGTGATCCCCTTGTTTTTACTTTAAATTTGTTATTTTAGGAGAAGCCATTTCATGAGTTATTTTTGTCCACTGAAGCATTACATGGAGAAACCTTTCCCATCCTGGTGTCAATTTTATTCTGTGCTGACAATCACTCCCCCTTTATATTGTTTGTTTGTCCATCACATTTCCACCCTCACTCCTCACGCCTTCCATTTAAATCCTCCTTGTTCAGTTCCATGAATGAAACTGCTTTCCCTGAAAAGGAGAGAGGAAGGAAGGAAGGAAGGAAGGAAGGAAGGAAGGAAGGAAGGAAGGAAGGAAGGAAGGAAGGAAGGGAGGGAGGGATGCTGAGGGGAGGGGAAGAGGGAGGGAGGGTGGGTGGGAGGAAGATAGCTTTAAGCACAACCACACAGCTGATAGCCCTGCACCGGTTCCAATGTCAGAGATGAACTCAGAGTCTTGGCCATTTTACAGACGGCAGATAACCTTTTGACTTTTGGCCATGGTATTTGCAAATGTGAAAGTCTTTGGGGAATCACTTGAGAAAAAAGCCCAGCTCAAAGCATGTGCCATGCCCATGCAATTCTTTCCCTTCAGTTTCAAACACAAAAAAGAACTCCTGTCCCCTCCCCTGGGAGGATGCAGAAGGGGGTGGGGGGAGGAGTGGCCTCTGAGGGGGGCAGAAAAGGGGTGGGGGAGGAGTGGACTCCAAGAGGAAAGGAAAAGGGGCAGGGGAGGAGTGGCCTCTGAGGGAGGCAGAAAAGGGGCAGGGATGAATACTCTGAAGAATTGATTCCACATTGCATTACACCAGAATGGAGCGGATTGTGTGTGTGTGTGTGGGGTCAAAGTTTGCCAAAAAAACAGCATTCAGATGCCCTGTGGAAACAGTAGGGGGAAGCCAAACTGACAGCTGAAGAGTGTAGAATGGAAAAATAACCCAATGATGATGGAGAGCAAACACTGGAGGTGATGCAGAAATTAAAATATAGGGCGACTTGAAAGAGGGAGGCGGTGTAGAATGCAAAAAATGCTGCAACACATGACAGCTGTGAGCGCGGGGTAAAACCCAGTGCAGAAACAACCCTAGAAACTGACAATCACTTTCCTTGAGTGCCTCCCATTTTCTGAAGTTAGAAGGGCCTCTTCTGAAGATAGTCTTCTGTCATGGTGACATGAAACTCCCTCCCTAAGAAGGTTTGCCTAATACCATGGCCTTTTAAGAACCAAATAAAGCCAGCCTCTTTTACATGAGCTTTTGATGGTGATCAGTACTTATGGTTCAGTTACTCATGTTTTTTGTTATACTGCCAAATTGCCGATGTTCCATACTGCTGTCTTACAGTATTGTTTTGATGATCCTATGGTGCCTTCTTTATGTTATTATGTTATTGATTTTTTAATAGTCTGTATCGACAGCAGCATTTAATATCCCAAGTTGCCTTGACAGTTTATTAAAGTGGAAAGACTGGATAGAAATATCATAAAAAATAAATAAAGCCATACCTTAAAATATATATAAAGCTAGGATGAAAGACAGAAGCAAAACATGTCAGAAGTTAGTGTGGCATTTCAAGTTCATGCAGCCATTCTACTACCTTCCCACACCAAGAGAAGAAAAGGACATTATTCTAAGAATGTGGCAACATATCACCAAGTGCCTTTCTTCATATATCATCTGTTGACCTAAAGTTCTTGGTGGAAGCAAACTTCATTGAAAGAGCATGGAATTAATGGAAACTTGCCATGTAAAATATTTGGAGTGCTGGTTATTAATCTTGCTCTTGTACAGAAGAAATCACATCAACCTCTAAGAACATAAATTTTTCATGGGAAAAGATATATTACGTTGACAGAGCTAGAGATCATGTGTATCCAATTTTTAAGAAGCTGCTTCATGCAAAGTTGTTAGAGAATTGGCTTCCCTCTTCATTATGTTAAATGCTGTCCATTGACAAATCTGAAGGTCCCACACATGTCCACATTGTAGGGCATTTTCATGATCAAGTCACAATGTCTTGTTAAGAACCTTTCATCCCCAACAACTGATGGCACTGGTATTTCTGGCCACTGTGTGATACAGAGTGTTGGACTGGATGGGTCTTTGGCCTGATCCAACATTGGCATCTCTTATGTTCTTATGTTCTTAACTGTGTGCCAAATGCAAGGAAGAAAAAAGAGCCCACATCGCAGCCTACTGGGCTCCTGCATGTTATGGGAGATGCGTGGGTACAGATTACCATGTGTGCCCTCAGCCTGCTCAGCCGTCCTGAGCCTGCTCGCGGGGAGGGCAGGGTATAAATTGAAGTAATAAATAAATAAATACAATGTGGTGCATTGTTGCTTGCTGTTCCTCCTCATTGGTTGTTGCTTGTAGGAGGGCAGAGGCATGATGGATGTGATGATAGCCACATCATAACAGTTACTAGGGAGATTATCAAGGTGGGATTCAGCTCAGCAACCGCCAGAAGCCCCGCCCCCAGGTTAAACTATGCCCCTTTTTTTCTTCTGCCTCATTTTGATTATGCTGTTGCTGGTGCTGAGGGAGTTGAACAGTAATCTTTGTGTTCCCCCCCACCCGAAATCTGGCATAGAAAGGAAAAAGAGAAAGTCTCTGCTAACCAGCCAAAGGTAAAACACAGAACAAAATTAAAAGGAACCAAGATTTCTTTCCCTTCTCTCATGTTTGGTCTCTGATCAGAAATAACTGGTCAGGGAAGGATTGTTTTTCACTAGAACATGCCTGTGTCGGCCTATTATTCTGCCCACCCGAGCCCCCAAAATGCACAAATGGGCAATTGAAAATGGACAAAAGATTGTGCAGAAGGTTGAGTGGGGATTTGGGAGGGTCACCCCTTCTGTATAGCCTTAGCTATTTTTCATTAGGATCCTGGGTTAGTTGTTCCTTGTGGATATATTCCCACATTTTGCAAAATTATTCTGCCCTTGGCTGCAGTTACTCCAAGAGTTTATAGTCCATATGTGGACTTGGTGGGAGCAGTCTGTTTTGGTCACTAATGATGTCCATTTCTGCTGGAATGTGTATGGGTGCAGGAATCTATGTGCCATGGTTCTGATCACTTCTTGCCCTGCAGGTGGGCTGTGGAAGTGTTGCCATCTATGTTTTCCTGTCTCTCTGATCCTCATGGTTTCTGCAACCATTTTGCATGTTTCTGTAGACTCAGCAGTGCAATCATGTCAATTGCTAATGGCCCTGAGTGATTGTCTCACATCTCAAAATTGAAAAGATTATGAATGGAGTGGCAGTGTAATGCCATTCATTGTTTACTGTGCTTTCCCCCCTTAAAGGATATTCAAGAAAAAAGTGTCACTCAGCAAAATTATTTGTTGAACAAGCATTTTAACTACAGCAATCTGAAGAGTCATGTACTGAAGGCACATAAAGGTTAACAAATGATGGATTCTGAATTGGCCCCATCTGGCAGCAGTTATCCTAGACCAGAAATGTGGAAAATCACCATCTCCTTTTCTAGCTAATAAAACAGTAGGCACTAATTAGCTGGCTCTAATTGATTCTAGAACTCTGTGATCAAAAAACCTCCTGTGGTTTATGAGAAGAGTTCAGGCTTGTACAAATTCACCCATTCACCCAAAAGTGCGATATGCATAAGTTAAGACTCCTGTCATAACTGTATAGGAGCAGCCACTGGATAATTAAGGCATGAGCACTTTTTAGCCTTTGCTGTTATAAAACAGTAACAAATCTATTCTTTATTTTGTTTTAAAAGTTAATAAAATTTGCCCTGTTGGCATAAAATATAGTATATAGAATTTCCCTGCTGAGATGTATAAAACTGACCCCATTTCTGAAAAATCATACGAGAAATGACTGTATTGCAGCAGTTTAGACTTTTTTTACCTGCTAGAATGATTTTCACTGTTTTATTGGCAAATACCACATCTGAATATCTTGTTTTTAAAAGAAAAAGAAAAAAACAATATTCCAGTGACCAAGACAGTTTTTGCCCAAACCCAGGCCTGAATCCACATGTAAGTGTGTCTGTATAATTCATCTTCTCCAAGACCACTTAAAGCTTTGAAGCCACCATCCACTTGAGCTGCTTATTTCAAAGTGGTTGGAAATAACACTGTTCTATAGAAAGGTTTTATTACCACTCAGTCACGTGACCAGCTTAACTCAGCTAGACACTGTATATTGTGGCAGGAATGACAATATTCAATTGGTAAACATTTTCTATTAATTTTCTAGTAATCTCAACAAAAACTTGAGTGCAGATACAAAACTAAATAGGACCTTAGAATCTGGATGAATCCCTCTCCCCAGCTATCACACTTGACTAAATCCGTTTCATGACTGAAATTCCCTTCTCCCAAGTTGAATAGTAGAAATGTTGACAAGTTTAAACTGGAAAGTTTAAATTGAAATAAACATTACAGATCCAGCCCTGACCTGGATAGCCCAGGCAAGCCAGATCTCGTCAGATCTCAGAAACTAAGCAGGGTTGATTCTGGCAAGTACTTGGATGGGAGACCTCTTTGAAATACCAGAGGCAGGAGGCAGGAGGCAGGGGCAGGCTTTATTCAGCCACCCCTCTGAATATCCTCCAGGCCCCCAATAGGGGTCAGTCACCAGAGGTCACCATGACTTCCAGGTACACAAACACATGCACACATATATGAAAAAAAGCAAAAAAATGCAAAAAAATTACAGATCCACTCATATTTAATAATATACCAATAACATGCTATAAATGCAATAAATTTAAAATATAAAAAATAAATATCGTTAGGCTCTTTACTTATTCAGAGAACTTATATGTTCAGGAGACTTTTGAGAAGGAAAGAAATTGAGACTTTTGAGAGGCCCTGTAAAGTTAGCTTTGTACCCAAACAGTTTTTAAAAGAAGTTGGTCAGCACTCCACTAAAGAGTCAAGAAAATAACTGTGGACAGACAGTGCCATCCAGTCACAGCCCTGCCATATGTTCCTGCTGTAACTACATCAGAGATGAAAACCTGAGAAGCCTGCAGCAGCAGAAGCTGAAACGGAATTTGAATGTCAGCAGGATGGGTTTGGTGGATAGGGTTTGCTTTAGCATGACTAAGTACAGGGTTTGATCCTCTGAGCTCTGTTGTTGTGTTGCCCTGCAAAGCACTTAATGTGCTCTTACGAACTATATAAGTTCTGAGTGATAAAATGGACTGTGTAAACCTTTGCCTAAAGGGACTGTAATGCATGGTGACCCAATGTGATGCCAGTTTCGAATACACACATAAGAGAAGAAAGTCTTCCTTTGAGTTGCTGTTCCAGTTGGTTCTTCAAGGTTACCTGCCCTCTTACGTGCTGTGAGATGGACCAGTTCCCTGGTTGCATGAAGGAGTTGAATGCCATGCCATGGCACAAGGACAAAGAGCTCCAAATGCCATGAGGAGCTCCCTCTGTCACACACAGGCAACCCCCCCCATATCTACCTGAAAGACTGCACGTAACTGAGAAGTTCTATACATCATTGCTTGGAAACTAATCTCTTGCCCATCAACAGGCTCGGCTAAACCCATCAAGAAACAATAGCCCTAGCCCGGTGACTCATACCTCTTCATCCAGGTGCCACTCTTCAATCTAAGTTACTAGCTCTCAATATTGACCACTCCCTTGTCCCCTCCCCTTGTTCCCTGTATCCAATAGGTGTGTTTTCGGATGGACTAACTAGAGGTGTGCCAAGGGGATGTGGCCAGCATCCCCCTCCCCCTCCAGGTACCCCCTTAAAAGGAGGCAGCGATTGCCCCTCTCACTCGCTCTCCCTGCACTCTCCCTTCTATATTCCTCCTCACGCTCTCGGTTTTAGCGATACCGCTAAGTTTCCACATGGCTTGCTGGTTCAGGCACACGAACCCCCATCCCTTATAATTTCCCCTTTTTTTCCTAAGGATCGCTCATCCGTCGAGGACAGGTAACTATAACCCACCAACGATTATTCCTGCTAATGCGACAGTCGCTTTACCCTTTCTATCTAAGATTCTTAGGACAGTATATTTGAAGTGTGTTTGTGAATTTGTGTGCTTGAGATACACTCAATAAAACAATATTAATTCTACTCTGAATTCAGTCTGAGTCTGATGACTGGTTAGAAGCAGGAACCTCTGTATACACTGGTGCTTGCTCCCGTAATTGCCTATTGCCAATTTATGTCACAGTTCCCCATATTGTTAAAAGAACAAGGCAATCAGGCTAACAGTTGTTCTAAAAGGAGAGGGGGGGGGAATGAAGTTAGAAGGGTGTGTAGTACTAAGCAAACAGCCTAATTGTATGCATGGAAAAGGGAAAACTCTCCAAAAGTGGACAGAAGGGTTACATGCTACCCAAAACACTTTGTGAGAAGCAGTGTCACACTGGTGGCGTTATCAGAGACATAAAGTGGACCCTTTTCACAGCATCTGAAGTGGGTTATCACCAGCCATGCTCTCTCCTTGTCAGTTTCACAACTGAAGTTCTCTTCCTCCAGATCTGACACTGCAAATGTTGAAAAGTTATTTTTTATATATATAATCAGAATAAACAGCATGACTGTCTTCTGAAAGACCTCTCAGTATCTTCCCATTCTTCATTTTGTTTTATGGACCTTCTGGTCATGTCGGATGTTTCCATGCAAGCCTTGTTGTCCATTGGCAACACTCAGGGCTGACCCTCTGCACAAATGAGACAAGCAGTCTCTTGGGGTGCCATGACAATACCGACAACCCTAGAACAAGCTCAACTGTGTTTCTTGTTGTCCCTGTTTTCTCCCCTCACCCATGAGAGCTGGCTCTCTGCCCAGCTGCAGGAGTCCTTTGTATCTGTTCTTTGACTGCCCTCCCTCCTGATCTCCTTTCCCTGTTCATTCAAGCTGAAGCCAATAACATCATAAACAGCTAGTGGTGTATATGTTCCCTAGTGGTGTATATATCCCTCTAAACTGAAACCTTTCAGGTTCCATAACCCCACCACCACCACCACCACCCCTTTGTTTTTGAGTGTTGATTATTACATAGTTACTGAAGCATGCAATGAAATGGGCAAACACAAAAATTCAAATGACTTTACAGATTTCCCCCTCTCCACTGAATTTTCCTCCAAAAAGATTACTCATTAAATCATGCCAAGCACTTGCTCATAACTGGGCGAGGCACAGTACAACAAGTACAGATCCATCACACCTTTTTGGTCCAGTTCACAGGATGCATTCCTGAATGTTCTGCCATCAAGAAGCTGGCAAGAACATTTCTGCTTTTTGCTCTTTCCAATAATGGCTGTTATTGTTAATGACCTTTTCATTCTTGCAGGGCAACCCCACCTGCTCTGTTCTTTCTAGGCTGTCGTATGCTGTGTGTTCATGTGCCAGAGCCCCAGCCTGGATTCTGTTTCTTGGAGGTTTGTGTGGGAGCATATGCATGAAAAGATCTGGATTAAGTTTTTTGAGCTGAAGGGCAGGATCTATGGAATCTAAAAAGCCGTGAATCATAAATATCTAGCAGCAGGGGGAGACAGAGGCACCCTGTGGTAGCTATCCATCAAATGCACATCATGACAACATGTTTTTGGCACAACTGACAAACATGTATTCACAACAAATCCTTCTGCTAACATCCACACAGTCATGATGATGCTTTCTAGGGGGCAGATGTCTGTAGCATCTCTTGCTGCAGAGATGGGATTGTTGTTTGATGCTTCCCTCCTATAAAGAGCACACAAGGAAATTTTCAAGATTATCTATTTATTAGGCCAGCTCATCTCTACCTATTTGGTCATGCCTTTCTGGAAAGTCAAAAATGGCAACATTCCCATCTCACGACAAACAGTGATCACTCTCCCTTCTCTGTTGATCACTAACTTCACACTAATCATACAGCGCATGATAGCGAATACTTTATCCTGCTGTCTTCAAAGTCTATCATGGAGTTCCATAGAAACCCCACGGAAAGGAAATTGCTTCCAGTCTGAAACTCAATGGGTTAAGCACACCTAACTGTATCTGAACTGAAGCCACCAGTACCCAGAGGAATACCTTGTGGAATTCAGTGAAATGTACCTGCATGCAAATGAAGTGATGGACTGACACAGATCCTTTGTTCAACAGCATGGGTTCAACTCAGGCTTATAATATTTATATGTTAGCTCTTCTTCCACAGCCCATTTTAGTTTTGTTGTATCATAATTAAAATTATATGGTGATGACAGATATGTAATATATTTGGTGTGCTGGCCATCCAGAACTGTCCTGTGGTACTTGTCATAAATCTCCCATCACCATTCCGTTTACCACCCTATCTCATAAATCCTCCATCTCTTATCTAATCCAAACACAATTTGGGGCCAGGCTATATATCTCTTGGCCTTGTAAGCGTCATTTTTTTCTCTCTGTTCTCCTGCCTGCCACTTAGTTCTTAAATTATGCAGCTGTAGGATCGTGCACACATTCTTTTAATTAATGTTATTGAACAAACAAGAAAATGTGCTTTATCATGAAAATGGAAAGGAGATCATTATGGTAAAATGGGGAGGATTTGTAAATAGTAGCATACTTTACAATTCAATATCTGGGGTCTACAGAAAATCCATAAAAGGGAAATGAGAAATCTATACGATATGTTTTAAGTGTAAGTTGCATCATCTGTTGGGTGAGGAAATATCAGCACCCTTTATTTCAGTTTCTCAACTGAATATTGTATACTGAGCCAAGCTCAGAAGAAGCCAAGCTTTGTGGCATGAGCACAGAAGCATGATTTAAATATCACAAACTCAACCAAATGCAGTCATTTTTAAGCTCCATGACAAACTCTAATTTAGGCTGCAATCCTAAAAGTACTTTCCTGGGAGGGAGCCCCATTGAATAAAATGGGTCTTACATATGAATACACCTGATTTGGATTGCTTAAGGGAGCAATCTTAAGGATCCTTAGGTCTGCCTAGAAGCTTAAGGGAGCAAATTTAAACTCTCATTTTATTCCATATGTTTTACTCCCAGGCAAGTGCTTTTATGATTACACTTCAAGTGTCTGCTTAGGGCTGCATTCAGATTTCATTAAAAATTCATGTGACTGGCACAAACTTGATTGTCAGTCTTGTGCACTCCCTCATTCCCTCTTCCTCCTTTCACATAGTGTGATGATGATGATGGTTTGGAAGTCTTCAGCTAACTCCCATTTGTCATAATATCCAAAGGCAGCTGCTTTACCAAACTGAGGTTTAAGAACATAAGAGAAACCAATGTTGGATCAGGCCAATGGCCCATCCAGTCCAACACTCTGTCACACAGTAGCCAAAAATACCAAGTGTTTCTTTCCCAGTAACTGGGATTCTTAACCAGGATTAACCCGTGTTCTCACTCTCTCATCTGATGGAAATAGAACCCAGCCTTGGAGAAGCAAGTATCACTAGGCTGCAAAACTGGACTGGGTCCTTTGGAACAAAAAAAAATTGTTTAAAACCAAGTAAGTACTCATCTGATCACGGAAGAAAGCAATATGGTTCTGTTGTCTGTAACCCGCATCAGTTTAAGAAGGTTGTTGTCCAGGCTCAGTGACTTTTGTAAAGAAGAACTTCTAAAAATAAATTACTCAAAGATCAAGGTAATGGTTTTCGGATGACAGCAATGTATCTCCTGCTGGCAAATAGATGGGTCCCCAGTTGAGCAACGTCAAACCTTTAAATATCTGGGTATCACCTTTAGTGATACTGTCTCTTAGAAGGCAAACCTAGAAACTGTAAAATCAACAGCCCTCCAGCCAATGGGGGCAATCCTTAAATTTTACTGTTCCAAAGGGGGCTTTCAGGTAGACCCATTCTTAAAGCTCTCCCAGAGTAAGGTAATTGCCCAACCCCTCTATGGTGTGGAGGTGCAGGGATGGAATGATGCCTTAATTGTCAGTCTGGAGAGAATCCAAAATTCTTTCATGAAAAGGATTTTAGTACTACCTCCTAACACTCCAGCTGCTTTACTGAGAGCCAAATTGGGCCTCCCTTCTTTTCGGGCACCTGCACATAAAGCCTTATTTAATTACTGGCATAAATTGAAGAGAGCTCCGGCAGGTCATCTCTCAAGCATCTGTTTTTCCATTAGCCTAAAAGATCCAAAATGGCAATCCAATTAAACAAAATTCTCCAAATATATAATTTGCCAGATGTTGTTCGAGGAGCTTCTCAGGCTGATTTTAATGGTAGGGCTCAAATATACTCACACGGTGCTGCTTTAGACAGGCAAGTTATATTTGGAACCAAATGTTCACCTTGGTATAAATTTAGTAAGCTGGATCATTTCAGAGCATAATGTCTGTTCAAGATCTCTTTTTAAAAAATTATGTTCAGCTTTCACATTTGTTCATTTCCAAATGATGCAAACATCCATGCTTGAAGGTCACTATACTCAAATGCCAGTTGCCCAGCACCTCTGTGTATGCGGAGGTCCAGATCCTGAAGACCTGCTGGCCTGTCCACTTTATTCAGTTCCAAGGAATAAATTTTTAGATACATTTAGGCCTTAGCACAGTGATGGAACAAGTCATATTTTTACATGCAGATATGGAATCAGGGGTCTGAGATAAAGTTGCCCTTTTTGCCTTAGTGGCAAAGAAAATTTGGGCCAAGCTAGCGTCAGCATAGGTCGGTTGCTTGTGGGAGTCGTTCCTTTCTCTTATAAAACAAGTTTTAAAATGTAATTTTATAGTATTTTAACTCAGTCTCACTGTACTGTATTTTATTGTGTACACTCTTTTGTAATGGCCACTTGCCCTATGCAATAAAATTGAACTGAACTGAACTGAACAAAGCATAATACCCCTAGAAGTTATTCATGTGGGAAATATGTCTAAAATAACATGTACCCAAATGATTAGACCTATTTGGGCATTTATCTCACATAGAATAAACCACATGGAGTATCAGTGACACAAAACACTATGAAGCTCATGCATCAGGTTGTTACTGCCCTCTCCTCCAGGGATCATGAAGCTATTTGAATCATGAGAATCCATTATAATTGCAACTTTTTATCATGTGAATTTTCTCTCTTTAAATATATAAGAACTAGCCTGCTACCCGTGCTTCGCTACAGTATTTAAGTTGCGTAAAATCAGTTATAATACTGATGATGTGAAATTTGAAATGTGACATTTGTTGTAGGAATTCTAATGGAGAAGATTGTAGTGTAAAAAATGAAGTGAGACATATGTACGTTTTTCTCTCTCTACTGAAGGACCTCTCTCTAGACCACATTGGTGGTTCTCCCCTCAGGTGCTAGGATCACCAAGCTGCTTGATGAGCTTACTCTGGAGCAGGCCACATAAAACTGTCCATTTAAGAAACAGTCATCTGTTAAGTCAACTCCCGCTACCTTCCACGAAAGTGATGGCCTCTCTACTTGTGTTCTTGGATTGTTTTGCTCATATGGAGACTGTGTTGTTCTGAGCACCTCAGGGTGATCTTGCTGGTACTTGGCCTGTGCAGCTCAGTGCACTGCAGGAGTACTATGTGCAAATGTCTTTGCCGCATTCCTAAGTTGCCTCCTCCTTGTAGCGTTACCAGGAGCTTTCTTGGGGGTAGTAAGAGGTGAAAGGTGTGAGGGAGTGGTGATGTGGTGGACATTTCTTCAGGTTCATGAGGGAGGCATGCATCAAAATGGCTCCTTTGTTGTTGTTCTTCAGTCGCACAGTTGAGTCCGACTCTTCGCAACCCCATGGACCAGATCACGCCAGGCCTTCCTGTCTTCCGCCACCCTCTGAAGTTTGCTCAATTTCATGTTCGTTGCATTGATGACACTGTCTAATCATCTCATCCTTTGCTGTCCCCATCTTCTTTGACCTTCAATCTTTCCCAGCATCAGGGTCTTCTCCAGTGAGCGCTCCCTTCTCGTTTGGTGGCCAAAGTACTTGAGCTTCAGTTTCATTATCTGGCCTTCCAGGGAACAGTCAGGGTTGATTTCTTTTAGGATTGACTGATTTGATCTTCTTGCAGTCCAAGGGACTCTCCAGAGTCTTCTCCAGCACCATAGTTCAAAAGAATATATTCTTTGGCGCTTGGCCTTCCTTATAGTCCAACTCTCGCAGCCATACAGTATTAGAAGCCGCTGTGGAGGCAGGGCTGGCAGGATCACTAAGGTGTTACTGCTGGGGCAGGCTCCCTCGTGGCTATAAGCACCCTGCAACCGCTACTGCACCTGACAGACAACTGCCTGTTAGGTGTAGGAGGTGGGGGGAGTGTGTTGGAAGCCATCTCACCTCCTCTCCTGCACCTGACAAACAGCTGCCTGTCCAGTGTAGGAGGGAGAGGGGGGAGGAATATTAGAAGTCACTGTGGAGGTGGGGCTGCACCTGACAGACAACCGCCTGTTAGGTGTAGGAAGTGGGGGGAGTGTGTTGGAAGCCATCCCACCTCCTCTCCTACACCTGACAGGCAGCTGCCTGTCCAGTGTAGGAGGGAGAGGGGGGAGGAGTATTAGAAGTCACTGTGGAGGTGGGGCTGCACCTGATAGACAACTGCTTGTTACGTGTAGGAGGTGGGGGAAGTGTGTTGGAAACTATCAAAGAGGCTGGGCTAGCAGCTTTGCTTCACTTCACAGGTGGTCCTTGGCCACTCCTGCTTTCCTCAACTGTCGTTTGCTCTGTGCAGTCCCCTGTAACTGTTGGGGTTTTTTTTTACCTCAGAACACTGAGCTCTGCAGCTGACCAATCAGAGAGTGTGGGGTGCAGAGAGGCAGCTGCCCGGCAGCCACATAGGAATCAATGGGGGGAGCACATATCTCCCCTTTTGACCCACTTAGGGGTCGAATTTCTAAAAATCCCTTCTTAGCAAGCACCTATGCCATGGTAGGAGCGCTCTCCCCAAATTTGGTGTCTCTAGGTCCAGCGGTTTGGCCTGGGCATTGATTTTACGGTGAGGGGACTTTCTTTTATATATATAGAAGTAAGAAGAACCCTACCAAGTACATCAGGCCAAAAGGCCATCTAAGCCAATAGCCTGTTTCCCACAATGGTCAACATGGTGCCTTCAGGAAGAACAGAAGCAGCCAGTGGCCTCCCTCTGCATCCCTGTCCTGTCAGCTAGTCTTTAGAGATGCATTGCCTTCAGCCATGGAGGTACTTTTGCCATATGCTTCTGTTGGCTACCTTGTACATGTTACCACTGAATGAAAACCGCCAAGAAATGTCTTCATTCATATGAACAAAATGTTTGTCTAAATATTGTCTTCTGTTTATATTGATGCAACCTGCCCTCCACATATGCGCACATGAATGCAACTCTTCCCCCTCCCCCACAACCCACACAAACATCACTAGGCAGCATAGCAGACAGATGGCTTGCTTATAGCCTAGTGACTGTATCTTGCACTTGTTACAGTTAGCACACAATGTGAAGCGTAACAGAATCCTCCTGCTCTTCCAACTCAAAAGATGGTAAACAACAGATATCAAAGATGTGACAATTTAGCACGGAGATGCATTGTGTTGATAATACAAGCTGTTAAAGAGTTACAGCAGTGGGATTTTTTTTAACACCCATCTATTATTGTTTATTTATTTACTCTTTACTTCATTTATATCCTGCCTTTCTCCCCAATAGGAACCCATATCTGCTCACATGGTTTCTCCATTCCTGCCCTTTATATCGGGAAGGTCTCTTTACTGTTTTGCATTTTACCATTGCTTGAGAAAAACAATACTAAACCCAAGCTGTTGTTTCATTTGTGCAAGAGGTGGTACAGACTTTTGCAGAAGCATATGTCTGAGGCCTACTGTAGAAACTGTCCATCACAGCACTATATGAACTCATGCTCAAGGTCTTGTGCAACTCCTTGAAGAAGGATGATCACTGCTGTATTTCTGCTCATGGCTCCTAGTTTACAATCAAGTGTACTGACAAATAATGATATTTCACTGAATTGTCTTATACTCTCTCTGCTTGTTTACCTGGATTTCAGTAAAGCTTTTGACAGGGTTCCCCAAGATGTCCTGATGGGTAAACTAGAGGAGTGTGGAATGGACTCTAGGATAGTTAGGTGGATAGGGAACTGGTTGGAGAACTGCACTCAGAGAGTAGTTGTCAATGGCATTTCATCTGAACAGAGGGAAGTGTCCAGTGGAGTGCCACAGGGCTTGGTTCTGGGCCCAGTACTTTTCAATATTTTTATAAATGATCTGGATGAGGGTGTGGAGGGGCTACTCATTAAATCTGCAGATGACACCAAATTGGTAGGAGCAGCAAACACTCCAGAAGATAGAGATAGAATTCAATGAGATCTGAACACACCGGAAAAGTGGGTGGATGTGAACAAGATGCAATTTAACAAGCATAAGTGCCTAGTTCTACATCTGGGTAACGAAAAGGAACATGCATACTGGATGGGGATACACTTCTGGGTAGCAGTGTGTGTGACTGTAAGTTAAATATGAGTAGCCAGTATGATACAATGACAAAAAAGGCTAATGCGATCTTGGGGTCATTGTACATTGCATTAGTCGGGCCACACCTAGAGTATTGTGTGCAGTTCTGGAGGTCTCACTTCAAAAAGGATGTGGACAGAATGGAGCAGGTGCAGAGGAGAATGACAAGGATAATCAGGGACCTGGAGACCAAGCCCTATGAAGAAAGGCTGAGGGACTTGGATATGTTCACTCTGGAGAAGAGGAGGTTGAGGGGGGACATGATTACTCTCTTTAAGTATTTGAAGGGCTGTCACTTAGAGGAGGGCAGGGAGCTGTTCCTGTTGGCAATAAAGGATAGGACTTGCAATAATGAGTATAAATTAAGGACAGGAAGGTACCACCTGGATATTAGGAAACACTTTTTTGCAGTAAGACTTGTTCAACAGTGGAATCAGCTGCCTAGGGAGGTAGTGAGCTCCCCCCTCACTGGCAGACTTTAAGCAGTAGCTGGACAGACACTTGTCAGGGATGCTGTAGGCCGATCATGCATTGAGCAGGGGGTTGGATTAGATGGCCTGTATGGCCCCTTCCAAGTCTGTGATTCTATGATTCTAGGGTTCAGACACCCTCTTAGTCAAGCTTGCCATGTGGTTCTGCTGGGGAAGGGATCAGCTTTAATTAACTAATGGTGAGGATCCTACTTCCTTTACCAATCTAACAGAATGGTAGAAATGTGTCAGCCTCATCAGGCAAGCCATTCCACCAGATGGAAGCCACAACAAAGAATGCTCGGACACAGACTGCTATTGACAGTATCCATTTACAGGGCGGAACCTTCAGAAGGCTTTGCTCACATGAGCCAATTTGTCACAGTGGAGTTTATCAGGAGAGATGATTCTTCAGGTATATGGATCCTAGGCCATGATGGGCTTCGTAGGTTTCACCAGCAAGCCAGCAACTAAACCAAACTGGCTGTTTGTGCACTTTGATCTATTTGATAATGGTCTCCAGTTCAGTTCTCCCTGACCTCCTGTCATGCTTCTCCTAATTTTAACATTGGGGGAATCTGGATGGGAGTGACAATCTGAAATTGTTACAAAATGGCATTATCAGCAAAATAGGTGCTACTTTCCGTGTGACCCTGCCAGCAACTGTCTTGACTCCAATGTCCAATTGGGGCCAGCTCCAAGGTTGGAGTCTTGCGTGGCAAGATGGGCCAGTGTAGTGATCCCATGCCTCTACACTTCCAATCTAAAAGTAGCTAACATTAACTTACTTTCCTCCTCCCCCTCTGAACAGTACTTGCTACTTCTAGTTGTCATTGCTTTTTGCCCAGGATGCCACAAGCATAAAGGACCCTGGTTGCTTGCTTCCTCTCTGCAAGCCAGCTAGGAGAAGGTGTAGGGGCTGCTGCTTGCTGCAATGTGCATGCATGCTTGCCTGGCCAGCTGCCCACTTTGTGCATTCCAAGAAAAAAGAAGGAACCACATGTTGGTGATTAATGTGCTTCAGGAGGGGTCTGTGGTGGCCCTCCCAGGTCCTCAGGGTCTTAGCTACTCAGTGATGCTGATCTCTGACACCAGCACTCTGTCCAGTATTAATGACCAACACTGATATCATTTGGAAGAGGGACCATTACTTACAAGTCCCTAAGGAAGTGGGTAATCAGTCTTCACTTTGAGCTGTGACAACAGATGGGAAGCAGAGAAGAGAGGATGAACAGACTCTCTAGAGCAGGAGAGGTGAGCATGCAGTAAAAACTCATGGGGGGAGAGCATTTAAAAACAGGGGGGGCACTTTTATTGCAACTGAACATAACATTGTATTTAGTTAGCTGAGTTACCTGGCAACATGAAAGGCAGCAAAGCTTGAGGGGTTGAAGTCAGCATGATGGAGAACCAAAGCTTAAATGCTTCTAATGCCAAAGGCATAAGAATGTTGGCCTGCTCAACTGTGAGTTTTCCAATCTAAAATTAAATGCACTGACAGTTCCACAGGTTTGAGTGAAGAGCACAGCACTGACTAAACTACCATAAAATGAGATATTGTCAGCATCCCTGAAAGGCAAAACAAATGCACTTCACACAAGAGTATGGCTGCTCTCAGTTCATCTCTCTGCAGAACCAGCTCCTGACCCCACCATGAAACCATCCTCAGAATACTCAGGTCATTTTGTACACTTGACAGTCTCTGCTGAGAGTCATCTCAAATCCACATTGGCTCTACGCAGTATGTGTTGTGAGGGTGCTGCTTTCAGCTTAACAGTCAGAATTATTATTTTACCCCTTTTGCATTCTCTGTTGGTCAAGACTTCGGTCATATAGACCCATAATAAAAAATAAATAAATAAATAAATAAATTGAATTATTATCTATTTTCAAAATCAAAACAAGTTTGGGATAATTTGTCTGGACATTTAAAACAAATGAGGCATCTCCCAACCTGAATGTTTTGCAGGAAAAAATGGATTAAATCCAACCAGTTTTTCTGTTGGTGAAAAGGGGAGGAGGGGTCCCCTTTCATCACCCAAAATGGCTATGCTGGGAATCATGAGAATTGCATGTGCAAAAGTGATGTGGGGTGGAGTGTGTAGGAGGGAGAAAAATTGGGAGAGTTTGAGCAGAAAAACTGGCTGGATCCAACCCAGTGGTTTTGCAAGTTTATCCCATAAAGTAAATAAACTAGTCAAAAAGGTAGGAGGAACTGAGGTAAACAGCCTGCAGTTATAAGAAGTCGGTAGCTGTAAGAGCTTCAGCTTCAGTTTATTGAAATGAACCTTATTTAGCCATTGGCTCAACTGCTGAGATGTTAGGCAAAGTAAGGGAAATAATTACATTTTTAATACATATAGCCCAATAGCAGGAATCATATGGCTTCATTCAGACAAACAGTTCCAAGTCTTTTAAAGTTTTCAGCAATCATTCCAGTTACTTGTCTTTCCATTTCAAATTCAACCTTCTTAAATGTCGATGATCCCAACTGGACATAGTATTTTAAAATAAATGACATCAGCATGACCAATTTGTTATTCCATATTTTATATAGTCATGCTCAAGATCCTACAAGCTAGGCTTCAGCAGTACATGGACAGAGAACTGCCCGAAGTATAAGCTGGGTTTTGAAGAGGTAGAGGAACTAGAGATCAAATTGCCAACATTCACTGGATTATGGGGAAAGCAAGGGAGTACCAGAAAAACATCTACTTCTGCTTCATTGACTACACGAAAGCCTTTGATTGTGTGGATCACAACAAACTATTGCAAGTCCTTAAAGAGATGGGAGTACCAGACCACCTCACATGTCTCTTGAGAAACATGTATAAGAGTCAAGAAGCAACGGTTAGAACTGGATATGGAACAACTGATTGGTTTAGCATCAGAAAAGGAGTACGACAAGGATATATATTGTCACCCTGCTTATTTAATTTATACGCAGAGTACAGTATGCAAAATGGCAGCCTGGATGAATCACAAGCAAAAATTAAGATTGCCGGGGAAAACATCAACAACCTCAGATATGCAGACGATACCACTCTAATGGCAGAAAGTGAAGAGGACCTAAAGAGCCTCTTGCTCAGGATAAAAGAGGAGAGCGCAAAAGTGGGCTTGAAGCTCAACATCAAAAAAACTAAGATCATGGCATCCGGCCCCATCACTCCTTGGCAAATAGAAGGGGAAGTCATGGAAGTAGTGACAGACTTCATGTCAAGAAGTGACAGTTAGAACTGGATATGGAACAACTGATTTGTTTAGCATAGGAAAAGGAGTACGACAAGGATGTATATTGTCACCTTGCTTATTTAATATATATGCAGAGTATATCATGCGAAATGCTGGCCTGGATGAATCACAAGCGGGAATTAAGATTGCTGGGGAAAAGATCAACAACCTCAGATATGCAGACGATACCACTCTAATGGCAGAAAGTGAAGAGGACCTAAAGAGCCTCTTGCTCAGAGTAAAAGAGGAGAGTGCAAAGGTTAGCTTGAAACTCAATATCAAAAAAACTAAGATCATGACATCCGGCCCCATCACTTCTTGGCAAATAGAAGGGGAAGTCGTGGAAGCAGTGACAGACTTCATGTTCCTGGGATCCAAGATCACTGCAGACGGTGACTGCAGCCATGCAATTAAAAGACGCCTGCTCCTTGGGAGGAAAGCAATGGCGAACCTAAACAGCATGATAAAAAGTAGAGACATCACCCTGCCAACAAAAGTCTGTATGGTCAAAGCAATGGTATTCCCAGTAGTAATGTATGGTTGTGAGAGTTGGACTATAAGGAAGGTTGAGTGCCGAAGAATAGATTCTTTTGAATTGTGGTGCTGGAGAAGACTCTTGAGAGCCCCTTGGACTGTAAGGAGATAAAATCAGTAAATCCTATCAACCCTGATTGTTCCCTGGAAGGCCAGATACTGAAGCTGAAGCTCAGATACTTTGGCCACCAAATGAGAAGGGAGCACTCACTGAAGAAGACCCTGATGCTGGGAAAGATTGAAGGAAAAGGGGACGGCAAAGGATGAGACAGTTAGACAGTGTTATCGATGCAACAAACACCAAACTAAAGCAAACTCCGGAGCACGACGGAAGACAGGAGGGCCTGGCGTGATGTGGTCCATGGGGTTATGAAGAGTTGGACTTGACTCTCGACTGAACAACAACAACCTTATATAGTATCTCAAAGAACTGCACATCCATTTTTTTTTCTCTATGTTTCCACTGGCAGGAGGCAGATTGGCCATTAAGGCCATCAGTGAAAGCCCTGGTGGGCCCATGGCCTGTGGGGCTGCCCTCCCCCTGGGGCCATCTCACATGAAGTCGGCATGTGCAGTGGTGGTCCCTGCAAGGGAGGTGGGAGCTGCCACAGTCATGAGCTGGCAGCTCTCCCCCCTCCCAGCACAATGCAAGTTGATGTGAGTTGGGGAGAAGCTGCAACAAGCTTGCTCCTTCTCACCCTGAGGGCAGGGTGTGCTGGGTCCATTCCCTCCTTCCATTCCTCCCTCCCTCCGGGTTATGGGGGCAGGGGCACACTGAAAGGGTAAGACCATTTCCAGGGCCATGTTTGCCTCTCAGTCTGCTCCTGCCACTGGCTCTTCATATGGATGATGATCTCTAAGTGCTGAGCTCCTAGCCATTAACAAAACTGTTCCGATTCCCCAAATGTAAGACTGTAAAAGGACTATTGGATTTTATGCAGTTTCTATCTTGCCTCAATTTATTTCGAGTGCCTAAAGTCTTGCAAAAATCTTTCTGTCAATACCTTTTCCCATTCTAATTAGGATGGTACTTTTAAAGACCTGAGGAATATGGACTTACATAATTCGGCAATAACTGTTTCCAGTTAACATCTACAAGCAGGTGCCAGGGGGAAATAGAAGAATTTCGCATTTACAAAAGGCATCATGTAAGTACAGTTTGAGGACTCTGAAGCAGTGCTCTGCAGAATTTCACTGGTATTAGAGGACGAAGCCGTCGCATGAATGTTTCACTTCCAAGGCTACATTCATAAAAGATTTATGTATCATTTATGTGGTCTACATTCATGAGGCTTTAGTTAGCTCAAACAAAACAAAAAATGCAGAATGCATTCTTGTCCAAGTATGTGCACAGCTGCACACAGCTGTGTGGCTTCCAACTGTTTTGTCTCTTTACCAGTAGCCTGTTCTCCATTACACTCAAGTCACAAGAGACACACAAGCTGAAAAAGGCAGGAAGCACCGAAACAGATGTTCCCCCTTTAAAAACAGAATGCCAAAGAAGGCCTTGCAACTGATCCCTGTAAGTGTTGCCTCAGTTAACATGCCACACAATTATTAAATTAAGCTTAAGTTATACACAGCTTGGGAATGTGGTGGCGTGGTTGGGAGAAGGGATTCCAAGTTTTAATCTTGGCTCTTATGCTTAGTTGTAAGATAGCCTTTGGCAACCCACCATGCATGCTTTCTAGTGTTTCCAGAATTGAAAAGGGAAAGACATGGGGAGGATCCCTTCCCTGCCTCCCAGGAAGAACACCACCTACTGGGGAAGACCCATCTGGCTCTTGCCCTCAGTCAGAACAACTATAAGGAGCTGACATCCTCTCCTTGGCAGGAAGAACACTCCACACTTCTTTCAGCTGCACAAGGAGAGCAGGTGTGAAGGGAAAGATGTTCTGCCTTATGCTGGCAGCCAAGGGCTGCTGAGTAATTTTTAATAAATTGTTATTGCATTTGTAAGCTGCCTTGAAGATCATTTGATCAAAAGGAGAGGGTATATAAATCTTGAACACAAGTAAGTAATATAAAAGTAGAAAGTTCAGTAAAAAGCTATGCTTAGGAGTTGAAGGTGAAAGGTAATTTGTTTTTCACAGGCTATTAGGATTCCAGAAGAACACAAAACATAAGAAAATAAGAAGAGCCCTGCTTTACCAGTCCAGTGGTCCATCTAGTTCACCATCCTGTCTCACACAATTGCCAGCCAGTTCCTCTGGAGGTCCAACAATAGGAAATAGAGGCTGAGGCCTTCACCTAATGTTGGGGAGAGCTGTGCCTTGAGATAAAGTGGATTTTCTCCTCTTCTTTGCATTGCTGAGCTGCAATCGGGGGCTTGGGGAGGGGGCATTGCAAATGAGGCTGAGAGTCTAGGGATCTCTATGATGTCATTATTACAGTGACCTGCTATCATTGTTGAGCATTTTAGTGCTCACATTAGAACTTTTAAATAACAGCTGAGGAAGATTGTGTGCATGGGGTGAAAACGGGCAGGGAAAGAAAGTGGCATTTCAGGAAGTGCTATGGGGCATTTCACACAGCACACCACAGCGATTCAGAAATGGAAGTGTTTGAAAATGGAAGAAAGCAATTTTCATCAACAACAGTTCAGGCATGCTTCCCCAATGCGACACAAGCAGGATTGACTGAACAGGTGAATGAATTGCGTTAGCAACCAGTTACTAAAACGGCTCTGTCTGAAATGACAGAAAAATTCCATTAGTAACCAGTTACTAAAACAGAATAGATAGGCTGTCTGAAAAGGGCCATATAATCATTAGCTAGTTCTACTAATCCTACTGGACTCCCTCACTTCACTTGTTTTAAAAATTCCATTCAAAATCCAGGATAAATTTATCTTCTGGGCATGTTCAGTTTGTCAAAGGGAGACAAGCTGAAATGCCAGATGACTCTATGAAGTAGACAGATCTCACCTCTTCAAGGATGCAGCATCTAAGTACAGCTTTGAAGGTTCCAGTGGAAAACTGGATTCATATCATACATGTCTCTGTAATGCTCAGAAGAGACATTTATCCTGGATTTTGAATGGAATCTTTAAAACAAGTGAAGTGAGGGAGTCCAGTAGGATTAGTAGAACTAGCTACAGAAATGGCTTTATAACATTTGGAAGCAACTCTATGATACCCTACAGCTTGTTGTGAATGTCTTATACCATCAGGTATAAGTTAATTTTCTATTTGCTTATTTATATATTATTTATGTCCCACCTTTCCTGGTGGCTCAAGGCAGCTTACAAATAACTATGCTCTGCAATGATGGAAACCCACTGGAATGATTCTCAGCAAAGAGCATGACCAGAGATTAATACGATGTCAGACAATAGTTGAAACAGCAGAGCTGGATAAGCAAGAGGATAATTTTTAAAGTTAAAGTGGTGAAAATTTAACAGAATAAGGGCTACTAAAGACACCACCTAAGAACAAAGGAGGGCTACAAAAACTCCTGAGTATACTTAATTCCATAGTGAAGTTTATACCCAATTACCATCAAAACAGTTCTACAGCAAGATGCCCAGTGACACTGCCTATTTACCCAGCCCTTTAGCTTTTAACAGTGACTTCTGGATGACTTCTTTGAGGCTGGGGCTGAACTAGGCAGCTGTGTAGGGATTCCTGCGCAAGCCATGGAGTGTGAATAATCTATTCATGCTCAATGTACATTCCATTTACTCAGGTACTTGTTTTGTAGGGTCTGATCCAAAAATGAAGCTGGAAGGGCAAAGAGTTTCCATGTACAACTTGCATAGGCTCAGAGTCTTGTTTCAACTGTTTTGCAATACACACAAAACAACTGCCTGTGCTTTGGTAGGACATCAGCACAAGCCTCATTGATGGGGCAGAATGAGGCAGGGAAAGGTGGCAGAATGGTGAGGTGGTAGACCAGGTAAGACCAATTTAGACAGCAGGTGGGCAATCCTGTTTTGAAGTGTCCCCCTCCCTGCAAGTACAAAGCTAGCACAGCAGGGAACAAGCTGGATCTCCCAGGTATGCTTTTTAAAATTTACTTGCAGGAACATGAGGAAGCATTTCATAAGACATCCCCTATCTGTAGCCTTGTTTCACTGTGTTTCATTTTGTGCTGAAAACTTCTTTGTTAATGCACCATTCCAATTCTTGTGCAATGTTTTATCAGCCACGGTTTATCCATGTAGAATGTGCTTTTGTCATTTTCTGTATTTGCTTGGGAGCATGCCTGTTCCTCCTCTGGCTGTTTCCCATTCTATTCCAGCCAACAACATCTGAGAAGAAGCAGCTGGTAAAAATCGCAAGCAGTCATCCAGTGTTACAAGGCTTGATCTCCAGTATACTGCTTTATGCAGCAGCATTTGGGGGCTATTAAGGGCAAGCACTGGATCTAGATCTGAAACTTGTAGAACTCAGTGGAGAATTGTGCTGAGACTCTTAAGTAGACACCTTTCTCTAGGACAGACATACTTGGGCAGCACAAGTCCAGACATCCATAGCCAGAAGAGGTGACCAAACCTGCAAGTACTTCGGTGCTGGCAGAACATTCTTGATGGGGTTCATCAAAGCAACTTTGTGCCCACTCAAATTGGTACTCTTGCCCAACAAATGCTCCGTTATATATAGTAGGACTTCGGATATCTAAACATAAAATCTGCCCAAGATAAATGGAAAGATCTGTACTGAGTTAAATTTCCTGGTACACAATTGTGGGATTCTCAACACTGAGAAGAAACTCAACTAAGGAAGACTTCATATGATTCCGAACACTTTTTTCCTGGTATTTGAGCTGTTAGAAGCAATTACTTATTTTGGGAAGCAGTCTGCATTAATGCCTTTCATTGTAAAGCACATCCTAATTTTAAGGAATTATTGGCTAATTCAAAACACAATATTTGTTACAGTATGATAAACCATGTTAAGCTGAAATCTGCACACTACATTGATTTTTAAACCATCTTGATAATTATAATAATAATTGTAATAACTGTTTTATGCTCTCTATAACTAGGAACATTTATGCTTGATTCCTGCCATGATGGTTCTGTAATTTAGGGATGGTTCCACATTGGCTGTTTAGTATGGAATTGCCATGATTAGTTCACTGAAGTTTTATGGATATTCCAGATGATGCTGGAGTCAATCCATTATTTCCTGTTCTTTTTGACAGCTGGCTATTCTCTGGGGTCTCCATTATTCAATGCTTCCTTGGGCTGCAGCAGGGAAGTGTTAAGTAGTGTTTTTCACTTTTTCAGCCAAAACCACCAATCTGTTTTCATTATTTTTAGTTTGTACTCACATTTGTTATGATCATAAACCTAAAAATATGAGCAGTGACTTTGGTTTGCTACAAAGTAAAAAACAGTAGGAGCAAAGGATTTGGCCTGTAATTCTGGACAGGAGGTATAAGCCTTTCCCTCTGTGCCGAATGCCACGGAGATCCCCCCTGCAGCAAGACAAAAGGAAGGTTACCTGGATTGTCTTGCTTCCTTGTGGCCTTTTTTGCATGTGTGGACTGCTTCCCAAAATAAGTAATTGCTTCTCACAGCTCAATCAGGTCCAGAATCCAGGAGAAAAAGCTCTGTTTCTTTCTGATCCAGAATGGCTTTGGGGATTTCAAGGAGGCTTAAATTATGCCATTACCATAGAAGGTTTGCTTTCTTTGTAAAACTGCCTGCTAGAATTTTGCTCTCTGCAACACCACAGAAACAGCCCCTGAATTAAGAGGATGTTATTCTGCATTTGTCAGTGTAAAAAAGAGAAAGTGAGAGCAGACTTCAGTCTCTTGTGGTCGGAAGGGGTCTGAGGATTGAACTTCGCCAATAAGTTGATTAAGAGACATTCTTAATATCCTCTTGTTTATTGTGCTTTTGAGTCAGGCTTATGTTTTAGCAAGATAATCGCCAGTGACAGCTGGTTAACAACGTCCTGTTAAGACTTGCACATTTTCCTTCTGTTCAGCAAATACCTTGTACCTATATTTATCTGCTCCTTTCAGCTCAGTTGAAGCAAACGTAGGGGCTCCCTCGATATGGGTTCTGAAGAAGTGAGCTGCTTTCTGGAGGGAGTCAGCGCACTGCCTGCAGCTAACAGATACAGACCTCAAGAGAGGAGTCTTTGGGGGCTTGGTGCAAGGAAGGCGATGAGCAGTCAAGTGTCTTCAGCGCAGGATAGCTAAAGAAGTTTAGCCCCATTACTTTCAGTGATGGTTTAAAGTCTTGGAACATTAAGCATCTTTCTGATTTTGGGGGGTGCTGTTGGCTGCTTTGTTTTTGACATGGAAGCAAATTAGCCTTCATTGTCTTCATATTTAGAGCAAAAGGCTTGGATCCTAAAGTGCAGGGCTATTTTTGGGCAGGAACGCACAGGAACGGAGTTCCGGCTGGCTCCCAAGTTGGCCACGCCCAGCATGAACTCATTAGCATAACAGGCCACACCCAACAGCAGAAACTCATTAGGATTGGCTACTTTAGGGATGTGTGGCCTAACATGCAAAGGAGTTCCTGCTCCAAAAAAAGGCCCTGGGTTTGGACAACAAACAAGGTAAACAGAATAAGAAGCAAAAGGTGGGTGTGGCTGGAGACCACACTTCTGGTAACATGGGGGTGTGGCCTAATGGGCTAATGAGCTGTTCTTTCAGGGGTGTGGCCTAATATGCTAATGATTTTCTGCTGTTGGGTGTGGCCTATTATGCTAATGAGTTCCTGCTGGGCTTTTTCTACAAAAAGAGCCCTGCGTAAAGTGTTTTTTCTGTCAGTGCAGCAGCAGCAAATCTGATGAAACAGCTTTTCCATCTCCACTCCCACTACAGACTTTCCATTTACTCACTACCCTTTTCCTTCATGTCCCCTGACCAGCAAGGACAACATTTCAGGGGGCACAGAGGCTGCAGTGAGAAAGGTGAGGCAAAGAAGGTGTCTCCCTCTAGTACCACTCTACTCACACTGCTTAGAGTCTAAGTCATAGTTTGGTGAACTGGTTACAGTCCCTGTGCACATGTTCTAGTGAGCACACATACAGCCTTCAAGTGCTTGTGTACACCTTTTTTGTAACAGGACCACTGCTTGTTCAGTTTACAAATGAAACCAGGTCCAGTTGCCACTGCCAGATGAATGTGGAGTTGAAGAAGAAGAGTTGGTTTTTATACCCCGCTTTTTACTACCCGAAGGAGTCTCAGAGCAGCTTACAATTGTCTTCCCTTCCTCTCCCCTCAACAGACAACCTGTGAGGTAGGTGGGGCTGAGAGAGCTCTGACAGAGCTGTGGCTGACCCAAGTTCACCTAGCTGGCTTCATGTAGGGGAGTGAGGAATCAAACCCGGTTCTCCAGATTAGAGTCCGCCACTCTTAACCACTACCAAACTGGCTTTCATATGTTTAGCTGTACATACATTTAATGTAACATGAGAATTCCTCAATGCATGTATAAAAAATCGAGTGTACTCTCTACATGGATTGTACATGTATTCACTGTAACTTGTGAACAGGGATTTGGTTTTTCTTTAGACATGTGTTGAGTAATTCTCAGGCTGCATTCAATGCATGTACAGCTGAATGTATGATTTGAATCCCACTTTTATGCAGGTACTGGTTCCTGGCTTCATTTGTAAAGTGAACGTGCATCACCTCCTTCTTACATACAGGTTTACGTATGGACAAGAAAAATATATGTGTATTCACTGTAATATGTAAACAGGGCTAGTTTTGACTTTGGATAAAGGAGACCTGGGTATGGATCCCTACTTTGTGTCTTTTGGCCAGTCACTCTCTTAGCCTTCTCTACATTCCAGGAGTTCTATGGGGAATGGCATGTTCCTACCAACATCAACCAATCTGAGTTCCATGGAGGAAGGGGGGATATAAATGTAAGGAATTTACGGATAACTATAGCAATGTTCCTTATGGAAAGTAGTCTGGGGTCCCAGTCACACATGCCAGAAAACATGGGGGGGTGGAGAGCAAGGCTATTTCTGCCACGGTAATTTGACCCGCCGCTGTGTGATCCGACGCAATGGCGGGTGAAGCAGATTTTTTCACTTGCAGCCTGCTTCCGGTGTGCTTCCTCGAGGGATAAGTGACACAATTGGAGCGCGCTGGGGTGATCACAATGGCAACTCCATCCTCCACCCATCTCAACCTCATTTGATAGTGGACTTTCCCTGGTTGCTTTTTACTCGCTTCTTCGGATGACTGCTATGGGTTGCCAGCGGGTGCAGAATGCTTGCCAGATGTGTCCGTGTGAACGCGCCTGTAAAATCGGACCGGCATTCGTGAGTATCTCACGGTGAAATCTGTGTGTGATCGGGACCTGGGTGTGGTAAACTCAGTTTATAAAAAGAAAAACTTTGCAAAAAAGAAAAGTTAGCGAGAGTTGCAGCTCAACTCAAAGCATACCTTAAAGTATGAGACCTAGCTTGAAGATCTGAGAGGGAAGACAAGTCAGAAAAGCAGAGTAAACTTTCCTGCCTGCCCTATGACCGCATTGCCCTTTAGCTAAAGGCTGTGTACTTCCCTATGGGAGCCTATTGATGATGAAACCAAAAGGCAGAGTGAAAGGATGGTGCTTGAGACTGGCTAAGGCAGCAGGGAGAATACAGCCCTCAGAAGGATCGAGCAAATTGGTCACTCTCAGATATATTCTGCTGTATCCTGAGAGAAAAGTGCACATTATATGCATTGTATTCACTATATAGAATTCACTATATATAAAGGACACTATAGTATTTACCACCTTGAATATTTCCTGGGCATGTTTTGTGTAAGAAAAAAAACAGCTTTTTGAATTTTTTTAAACTTTATTTTCTTGGGGGTAGGGAAGGAGAGCTGTATGTAATTAGGTAGAGTATCAGCCATTATATACCTTATAAGGTTCAGCAATATGGAATGCCCACATGTTTAACAGGGACAGGGATTGTGGAAAGGGTGTATATATTGATTTCTGTCTTCTGCCCATAAAATAGAATCACAAAATCACAGAGTTGGAAGGGGCCATACAGGCCATCTAGTCCAAACCTCCTGCTCAATGCAGGATCAGCCTAGAGCATGGGTGTCAAACATGCGGCCCAGGGGGCTTCTATCAGGCCCACAGTGGAACTGTCTGTCTTCTGCTTCTTCTTCCAGTTCTGCTGCTGCTGTGTTATTGTAGGTTTGCAGCTTACAGATACACACCTGAACAGCATACTCAAGATTGCAACAGCACAGACATTTTGATGTAATAATTCAGAGCAAGAGGTGTCAGTTATCAGACACTGTTAAATAAACAAAATATTGCAAGAGTGCTAATGTTTTAAGCATGTTTTTAAGTAAAAAAAACCCCTTTGTGTTTGTGTCCTTTATAAAGTTTATATCTCCACTAGCTGGTATTACCCCTGATCATCCTTGTTGCTCTCCTCGGGAGCTCCATTCTGTCCACATCCTTTTTGAGGTGAGGCCTCCAGAACTGCATACAATATGCCAGGTGAGGCCTGACCAATGTAGTGTATAGCAGGACTATGACATCTTGTGATTTGGATTTTACAAGTGTTCCAGATAAAAAATGTTGTGAGCATAGAAGGCACCAGATAACTATGCATGTTAATATTTCACTGTCACACAAAACTGTCTCTTTGAAGCTGAGAAAATCAAACATTAGGCGAAGAGCAGTGAATGAGTGGTGTTTTATTTGTAAGTATTGTAGATAAGGATTATGCATGACACTCAAAAGACAGGATAAAACTCATCTAGCATAAATGTCCAGTGAATCACAGAAGAAAATTTAGTTGCTTTTTTTTCTCCTGCTTTACTGATTTCTATTCCACACAGATATATGCTTAATGGAATTGAGTGTTGAAGTGCCAGGGTGTTATATTTCATCTCCATCCTTACCTTTCTTTTGTTTGGAATAAAATGTTGGCATGAAATTTGTTGAGTGAATGCCAAATGAGGAAAAGGTAAAAAAAATCTACATACAGATCAGAGCTGCTTGAGGATGCAGGCAACACATCCATTCAATACCATGGGAGTTTTGCCACTGACTGTAGTCACATGCACATTGCAACCTATTAAATTAGAGGGGTGTGAGGACACCTGCCGAAGTCCACCAGTAGGACAATGTACAGCTTCCTATTGAGCAAAGGGCAGCTGCAGCAATCAAGCCAAATGAAATGAGGCCTTATACAAAGAATCAGAGGTCATTTCTGGGGGGATCGCGGGGGATCGCAGTTCCCCCGGGTGAGGTATGGGGGAGTGGGGCACATGACGAAGCCCCACCCCCTGCTTCCGGCCGCCCCGCTTCCGGCCCTCATTCAGCCCGGAGGAGGCAGGAGAAGAGGGAGGGTAAGTTGCTTCCTCCCTGCCCCTCCCCACCCCTGCCTGCCTGGGGCCAGGGAGGGCCTTCGCGGGGCTTCCTTGCACTCCTGCCGGCCTTGCAGGTCCACCGCCTGGCACCTCATGGGGCTCTGCAGTGGAGCTGCAAGGCCGGCGGCAGCGGCTGGGACCGTTGGGGGCGGGGTGTGTGGCCTTATGACACACTTCCTGTGATGTCAGGGGGTGTGGCCTTATGACACACTTCCGGTGATGTCAGGGGGTGTGGCATATGCTAATGAGTTATGCTAATGAGTTTCCCTAGCTCTTTTTCTACGAAACGACCCCTGCAAAGAATTGTTATGCTGCTATCCCAATTGCCTTCACCAACAACTAGTTCATTTGCAGGCTAAAAACAGAAATCCAAAATAACAGAACCACTTAAAGTTATTTTGTTGCACATCAGTCAAGCTAGCTTTTTCTTTCGCTTGCCATGTGCCCTGCAGTGCGAGTTCATTTGTCAATGGTTTCAAAAAGCAACTGTTGGTTGAATGTGCACATGCTTGGAGTATACTGATTTTAAGGTAAAGGTAAAGGTTTCCTTGCTCGAAAGCCAGTTGAATCTGACTCTAGGGTTGCGGTTATATTTCATCTCCATCCGTTTCAAAGCCAAAGAGCCAGTGCTGTCCGAAGATGTTTCCGTGGTCATGTGGCCGGCATGACTAAACACCAAGGCGCATGGAACGCTGTTATTTTAGTGAGCTTTAATTAGGGGAAGAGAGGGCAGGCCACATGTGGAAGACACTTATACTCACTTCAACTGTAATGTATTGACAATGATTACATGAATCACCTCATTAGACTCCCATGTTAAGCTTCGAGCCAAGCCAGGGCTCCTCTGACCGAACTTCCTATTGGTCGCTTTGTAACAGCGACCAATCAGAACAGTACTATTCCCTGGGAGGGAAAGACTCCCATTGGTCCTTAACTGAGCAATCTCATTGGTTGTTATTTGTAAATAGGCGTGGCTACATTAGCCCGGTTATGTTTAAAAGGAGCATAGCTCCCACAGTTGTTGTTCTGGTTTCTAATGCGTTTGAGTGCTTGTTCGTTACTTCCAATAAAGCTGAATCACTTGCTGAATCACTCTACGAGTCCTTTGTTAGCGCGATCTAACAATTGGCGACGAAGGTGGGATGTTGGAGCAGGTAGGCAGCCCTGCGGACATCCACACTTCGGACTCGGAAGAAAGCGGGCAAAGCACAGCAGCCGATCCGGCGGAGGCGCCACCAGCTCCGGTGCCC
>NW_015161405.1:1760450-1775771 GCF_001447785.1 Gekko japonicus
TAGCTGATGTATACAACACATAACTTGACTGTATGTAAATAACGAACAAAGGATTGTTGTTTTAACTTAGGGGGGAGGAATTGTAATGTATTGACAATTATTACATGAATCACCTCATTAGACTCCCATGTTAAGCTTCGAGCCAAGCCAGGGCTCCTCTGACCGAACTTCCTATTGGTCGCTTTGTAACAGCGACCAATCAGAACAGTACTATTCCCTGGGAGGGAAAGACTCCCATTGGTCCTTAACTGAGCAATCTCATTGGTTGTTATTTGTAAATAGGCGTGGCTACATTAGCCCGGTTATGTTTAAAAGGAGCATAGCTCCCACAGTTGTTGTTCTGGTTTCTAATGCGTTTGAGTGCTTGTTCGTTACTTCCAATAAAGCTGAATCACTTGCTGAATCACTCTACGAGTCCTTTGTTAGCGCGATCTAACATCAACCATTCTACATGCTGGGCCTGTGTACTTAGTATTCATACCAAAGTATGAATACTAGGCACAAATTCTTTTTGCTTTACAAATCAAGTTATTATTTGTTCCATGTTTTGCCAAAGTGCTCATGTAAGGGTGGTGGTGGTGGGGAATCATAAAATGCACTGCTTTTTAAAAGACTGACTCTGGAAAGAGAGCTGCCCTTTGGACAGCCCTGAATCTCCCCTTTCCTCTCCTGAGATCTGAAATGGGGCCCTTGAGGATGGAACACTTTTGTGATTGCTGAATGTACTTATACTGCAAGTTTCCATCTCAGCAGGGAATCTTTCTCAGAAAGAAAGAGATCAGTGGTAAAGGAAATGGCATGTGGATTGTTTTGAGAAGTCTGCACTGAAACAACCTGAAATGCTTTTGACAACTTTCTGTCAAAAACCTTCTTTCCTTGCTGTGGCAGAAAGTTGTCTTCTCTGTTCAATTCATAAAGGCCTGTGGCCTATCCCAGAGGAATCTGGTTCTTAGAATGTACGGTAGGAAAACCTATTGAAGGCAGTTGTGCTACAAGAGCATTTGAAATCAGGTTAAAAGTAAAAAAAAATAGTTCCCTGCTGGTGACTTTGATCCTTAGCAAACTTCCCCATAAGGAACTGAAAACCAAATGTGCAGAGGAAAATAATTTTTAAACATACATTTATTTATTTGTTTGTTTATTAGCCGCCTTTCTCCCTTGCAGCTCAACACAGCTTACAGTATAAATACAAAATTATTTTAAAAACCACAAAACATTATAAAAGCACTATCTACATTATAAGAACACTAACTATATCTAGATCTAGATCGATTTTTTTTTTAAAAAAAAATTGCTCCTTGGGATGTGTATACACCGTGCAGGCTTGTGAGAGTTGGTATTATCAGCTCGTGCACAAATAAAATTGTCCCCATTTGTGCACTTTGGAGTATTCAGCACTCTCTGTGGCATACATTCAAGAGAGGTGTGCAGCAGGGCAAATGCACAAGAAGAAGGCAGTTTAAAACACTTAGGTCCTTTCCGCACTAGACCTTAAATCCTGGTTCAACCCCGTCCATGAACTTAAATTCTACACTACACGTGAGTTCACCCCTATAATTATCTCAGGGTATTTTTTGTTTCCACATTACATTGAGGTCACCCCAGTTTTGCCCCACACTTGTCCTGGAATAAACGGATGCTGTTATAACCAAGGATAAATGCAAGGCATTGTGTCACGAGTTGAACTCTGATAAAACCAGGGATGAGATCCAAGTGCAGAAAGGACCTTAGTTGCACTTAGATGGCAGTTTAACACTCCTGTCTTGCCCTGCACTTGGGGTCCAATTTCTGCTGTCTATCAGCTACTTTTGTGAGCACTTTAATATGCTCTGTGTGTACGTTTTAGTGTGTTTTTAATTTGGGGCATTTTTAATCCTGTGTATTTTTAATCATATGATATTATGTGCATCCTACAGTTCTGTGTGCTTCTTAGTCTGTAATTTGTGCATTTAAAAAAATTCTGTGAATTTTACCCTGGGCATTATTCTAAATCTCATTAATTGGACTGCTATGTTCTGTGCCCTTGCCAGCTGGTATTGCTATGTTCTGTGCCCTTGCCAGCTGGTATTGCATTATAAATATATAATGATGATTGTGAAACTCCACATTGAAGCATTTTGTGTTGAACACAAGGCTCTGAAGGAAGTATGGGAAATGACAGCAAAGGATTCTGTTCCCTCTTTTTGTGAGTGGCAGAAGGAATGACAGAACCAGTCTCCATTGTTTAGAGCCCACCTTTCTGACTCAAGGTGGGTTACACGATTTTGCTTGCAGATCCCTTTTTTCATCAAAGCCTGTCCTGAATCTCCCTAAGCTCCCCTTCCTGATGGCTTCATGGCTATCCATCTCTCCATGTAGCTAGAACTCTCAAGAGGGAAATGAAGTTTTCAAACTGTGTACTGAAAACGCATGAACTTTTAAACACTTTAAAAAGAATTCTGTTGAAGTGGTTCTGGAACTCTGTTCCGGTGTGTTCCCACAGAAAAAAAGCCCTGGCTTGTGCATATTAACAATCCTATCCTAACATATATTTATAAAGGAGCTGTATGTACAATCTCTGGTAAGAGATGAGGGGAGGGGAGAGTGTGTGTGTGTTTGTGTTTATGCCATCTGTCTAATGGAGACCATAAACCTGACCCCCCCTTCTCCATCAATCTACCCCTCCCCTGGTCTATCAACCTAGATATTCTGCACTCAGGCAATCCTACTGAAGTGGTACCCAGTATACTGAAGAAACATCTAAAGCATGGACCATCATCTTCTCTTCACATTTCAGGAGCAGCTTCTTCTTCTGGTGCTGAGTACCTGATGCACTCCCCTATAGCTTGGGACTGCAAGCAAATTAGCAGTAACCTCAGTCCAGTGCTTCTCAGACTTTAGCAACCCAAGGACCCAAAACTTTTCATAGACTCCCAGACCCTCCCTTCCTCCCTCACAGGTGCATCCCACCTGGGCAGCCCCTGTCCAAAGTACATGCAGCAAGCTGCTTATTTCCCATGGAGGCTTATGTCCTCTCATACCCTCAATACAGTACATTGAAACCCTTATTAGCTTCACTGGAAAAGCAAATTTAAGAAAGCTGCTTTTATTTTCTGCGCATAGTCTACAAGGACATGTCTCAGAGAGCAGCTGATGCTGGAAAGACCCTGGCTCATGTTCTAATCAGTCTCACCCCTTGATTGGAAGCAGTTTTGCATCAAAGATGGCAAGAAACTTCCTTACTGGTTAATATAATTTCTCGACAGAAATTTGCAGCTGAACAGAGGTAGGAAGGTTTAGAACTGATTACAGAAATAGATATAAAAAAGATAAATGTCACACAAAAACCTGAACTTCTGGTATTCAGTTGAAAACCACCATTTCTATGTTTTGCACTGCAAAATAAAGTGAAACTCAGTTCAATTTTATACAAGAAATAACTGTTAACTGGATTATAATGACTTCATTAGGGCTCCGTGGTGCTGCTCAGTCAATTAGAGTTCCTAGGGCTGAGGTATTGATTCCCAGCAATCACTCGACCAATTAGAGTTCCTCGGGCTCTCTATTGATTCCCAGCACCAGTCAGCGTGTGTTCTGACCAGTGCTCTGAGCTGATCTGGATGCTAAGTGACTGTGGGTGGCGGCTGCTCTAAGAACTCCCACAATAGTGGGAAATTGATTCCATTTCCTTCCCTTGAAGTGGACGGCCCCTGCTCTGTTCCTAGGAAAATGAGAGGGCTTTGCTTTGATGTTAGTTGGATGGGCACACAAAGAGCCCATCCCCCAGTCCTTACAAAGAAGTCAGCCCATGGAGTACACATGTAGAAGCCCAAGGGTCCCCAAAGCCCCCAAAGCCAAGGCAAAGAAACATTGCCTTGGTCAATACATCCTAGGCTGCAGAGCATCTTTCTTCTGTTGCAGATTGTGCAGATGGATGTGCTGGCTATTCCCTCAGAGCTGAGAAGGTGGAAACTACTGTTTGTAGTGTCCATGCTCCATGGCTTCTTTGCTCTCTGTGTACTGACAAATTAGATAAATTCTTCAAAAACTAACAGTCTTTTATAAGAAAATAAATGGGTACCTGGCTATCTTACAAGGAACGTAACACAGGTTATCAAAACAACATGCCTATCTAGATGGTTCTGCATGGTCAGGGCTAGGACTCAGATGTTCCCTATGCCTGTCTACTCTCTGTACTGATGCCTTATGAAAACCTGGTGGAAACAAATCCACATGCTGGTGCATACAGCAGTGAGAACTTGCAAAGTTGATCAGCTTCATCCTCATGCTGGACTGGGGGCCCACTGTGGCATCACCAGATTCTGCTAGCCGACTGCTGTCAGTCACTGCCCTTGACAACAGATGCCAATGTTAAGTTGCTATGTAGGCTTTTGTGCAGGGAGATGACTCACTGCAGACTCACAACATTATTCTTTTGCACTGTCAATTCTAGTTGAATCATTCACACTGCTGGGATGCACAGAAACAGCAATAGGAGATGACTGTGATTCAAAGGGGTTTGGTTTGGATGGTGGTAGGCTTGGCCTTCACAGGAAACCCTTCTTAACTGACATTTTCCCCAGAACCTTTAGTTTACTTGAGGGGGGAGGGAACCAAAGATACTGACAGGCCAAGTTTGAATTTAAAATGCAAAGGCTCCCAGCAAGACAAACAGTGTTTTCACTTTTAAGGATTTACAAGTGTTGTATGTTCTTTTCTGTTCCAGACATGTTCCGCTTAAGGAAAAAGAGTTCATTTAACATTGTTGCTATTTTACAGCCAAGATGTTGAAATCCTACAACTGCTTAGACTGATTGGAACAGACACTGGTTAGTTTTACAGAGATATTATTTAGGTTGAAGATGATGAGGTCTTAAATGGAGCTGGTTAAAAATAAAAGTGCTGATTCTGCAGTGATGGTTACTTTGCATTCCGGATTTTATTTTTTGCGGAAAGACATCCTTGTCTATAATGATCTTCTTCCCTAATGTACTTTGATAGTTTACGTTGCATGATTCTAACATCATAAAGTTTTAAGCACGGGACTCCCACGACTAAAATCGATAAACAGAACATTTTCCCTCTCTGCAGGGAATTGTTTTTTTAAAAAATAATGGATTCAATTATAGATCAACATGCATCTGGTTAACTCATTGCTTGGCTCAACAGTGGTGAGATTGGGGGGCACCTGTTTGTGAGCTGCCCCTTCTCTGATTGCTGAGCTATGAGCACATTGTTTCCATTGTTCTGTTACCGCACGGAGGTGGCTCCGTGCACCAGGCAGTGGTGCCTCAGAAGTGAAGGTATCAGGGAGGTGAATGCAGGGGGAGTTGGGACCACTAATGATGGCTGGTACCATATCCTATCTATCCACTGGGCGAAGACGATCTATAAACACTGGTCAGCTTTATAGTAGTCAAGTATGTATTTTTGTAATGTCTTTCCTCGGTCTCCTTGGGACAGGATGGTGTACCACAACAAGCACAGATGACACTGGACCCAGCCCCGTAGCTAGAAATTTGGGGAAAGCACCGGGGGGGGGTGTTAATTGAATTGAGTTAAAACTTAATTAAAATTAATTTTTATTAAATTAAAGGGATAGGGGAAGGAGAGGGAGGGAGGGAGGGGGAGGGAGGGAGAAGTGTGCGCCTGGCCAGTCCCACCAGCAGCCAGTTCCGGGCTAGGACCTCTTTTCCCCACCAGCAGCCAGTTCTATTGCCAGCTCCCACAGACCCCTTCTATGTCCCAACCACATATTTCCTACTCCCCTGTGGTCTGTAAGGCCATCAACACCAGCCCCAGCAACCACAGGCTGTGCACTCCAGCCGACTCCCCAGTTCGGCGCCAAGACACTACCCCTCACTGCTCACCAAAAAACAACTCACCCTGGGCCTACTGCCATGCCAGCAGTCCGTGGTCAGCCCTGCACATCCCTGAGCTACTACCGGAGTCTGGACTATGCCACCCCAGCTGGTGAAGAAGCCTTCCCCTATGACACAACACAGCATGGGAGCAGCTCAGGATGTTCATCCAGAACTTCCGGGTGGTCGGCGGCGGCTCGTCATCTCTCTTGCCATCCAGGCACAGGTGGCTTCCACGGAGACTTGGCCTTCGATAGGGGGTGCTGCTAATTCAATAGGGACACCACCCTCAGCGCCCCACCACTGATTATGGACCTGTCTGTACCAACTAAAATAAGATTAGATCCAAAAGGTGTTGGATATGTTGCTCCCTCTGCAATGGTGCAGGAAAGGAAGATACGAAAGGTCCACATGTATGTCAACACTGAGTGGGGCTTCGTGAGGGGAGGGACCTCGGTAGGGTACAATGCCTTTCAGTCCACCTTCCAAAGCAGCCATTTTCCAGGAGAAGAGAAATACATGTTTTAAATAAATAAATAATAAATCAGCATTTTGTGTAGACCAGAGATCAGTTGTAATTTCCGGAGGTCTCTAGCCCCCACCTGGAGGTTTGCAACCCTAGTCAGCACCAGGAACTGTCCCTGATCCACACACAGACCCCAGGAGGAACAGAATGGAACAACTGTGCCAGCAAATCAAGGCATGGCACAGCGAGGCAAGTCTTCTAAATATCCCTTCAGCAGCTCAAACATAACTCCTGGAGTGGGCATGGGAAGGGTCTGCATAGCTGTGGCTTGGCATTGTGTACTGGGCTATACATACAGCCTCTGTGAGTAAGTGGATGTGGCGGCTACAAGCATGGATGGCTTCAAGAGGGAATTAGATAAAAATATGGAGCAGAAGTCCATCAGTGGCTATTAGCCATAAAGTATAGGTAGGAACTCTCAGTCTGGGGCAAGTGATGCTCTGTATTCTTGTTACTTGGCGGGGGGGGGCAACAGTGGGAGGGCTCCTAGTGTCCTAGCCCCACTGCTGGACCTCCTGATGGCACCTGGTATTTTTGGCCACTGTGTGACAGGGTGTTGGACTGGATGGGCCATTGGCCTGATCCAACATTGGCTTCTCTTATGTTCTTATGACTATCTACATAGCTGAGTTGCAAGCAAGGGCTAATTTGTCTGTCAGGGCTACTATGTTGTAAGCTGCAGGGTATTGAAGTGCCAAGTTCTCCAGCAGCAAGTGGGTCTCCAATGCTCAACTGAGATAGACCAGCATTGAAAAGCATTGGTTGGATCCCACCAATCATTTCTGCTAATGAAAGGCACTTCCATCAGTGGAACATGACTTTCCTCCAGCTCCGTTCATACTGCAGCCCACTGATCTCCTCAAAATACTGCTTCTATGGAGGAGGGGATCCCCAGAAGCAGCACGAAAGATGAATTGGAGGTCTGCAATAGGAGGAGGGAATTGCCTCACTTACTTTAGCAGAAATAATTGGCAGGATCCAGCCTGTAACCACTATATAGCAAATACATTATGCGGATACTGTATCTTTATTTATTCTGGATTCTCTTAAATCACATTTATCTTATTGAGCTGCATCCAGAACAACTGTTGATTAGGCCATGGATAGGCCATTAGACTACAAGGACTAATCTCGTAACATTTTTATCCATCTCTCAAAAAACTGCAGAGTTGTCCCCTCTCCCATTTTATTTTTACAACCACTGTGAAGTAGGTCAGGCTGACCGAAGCTCACCCCTAGACCCAAGCACAGATTTGAACCCAGGTCTCCCTGACCACTGCATTACACTGTCTTTTTGTTACAGATTGTTTTCATCTAGTACTTCATATAATGCAGAGAATGGCTGCTTTACTGAAGTCTCTAGACCCATTCCACCAACTGGATTTAAAGACTGATAGCCATGGATCATTTCCTTCTGTTTATCCTGAGGCACAATACTTTACAACTCACCAGCTAAGCAAGACTGAACATTGTGAGGGCTGAGATGAACTTTCTCCATCTGCTCCAAAATGATGGAAGCACGCTGAACCTCAGGTAGGTGCCGTGTGGGAGGCTTGCATAATTTTTTTTCCCAAGAAGAAGAGGAGACAGGCTGCAAAATGTCAAAAACACTTAACTTTTCGAGCTGTTTTAATGCAGAGTCAGCTGTGTCCGGCTCCTTTGGCAAGTTGCAAAAATGGGATATTTTAATCTATCATCTCAAAATGCTGTCTGGAGTGCCATAGCTGTGTTCCAAAATTAGCATCACGTAAGCCTACAGGCAAGGAAAGGCAGCTGTAGAGTGTCAACATGCCCTGGGCCGCTTCAGGTTCCAGTGTACACATAGCAAAGCAGATGTTGATATAAGTCTGTGAAACATGGCTGCTGTTTAGGTTGCAAAACTGAGCTAGGCAAATGGGAACAGCATCCTTTTCTGAATGGTCTATATCCTCTTCTTCCCCCCCAGTTTTGCTTAGTACTAAATCCTGGGAATTATTCTGAGAGCATAGATATGGATCAGCAGTGGACAAAATACATATGACTGCCTGGCAAAGCATGCCTGGCAAAGCATGCCAAGAAAAAGGCAACCCAGGGGAAGTCCTCATAGAGCTTTAATAATATTACTTTATTTATTTATTTATTTATTCCCCACCTTGCCTTGGGCTCAAGATAGAGTCTTCTAGAAATAGTTAAGAATTATGCAACAAAGTAAACATCTGAAAGCAACACAACAACCATCCAGAAACACCCTCTAAATATTGGCTTAATTTAGATGTAATAGGAATTTAAGTATTAATTAATCTAACTTGTATGATTGAATGTGGACCATTCCTCTAACTATGGTCTGTTAAGGTCTGTCAAGCCATTATTTGAAACCATGGCTTGAATTTGGTTTATTAACCAAAGTTATTAACTACGATGTTGCTTCTAAATCTATACTGGCTTGATACTGCTCCCCCCCCCCCCACGGACCCCATATATTCTCCAGCTACAGAGCAAAGTCAAAGAAACGAGCATTTGTTGTGGCAAACTAAGATCTGGGTAACCATGTGTCAACCAATTCCAGGTTTTACAAATTAACCACAGTTAAAATAAATCACACGTTTAAATTATTTCTGAATTAAGCCACTTGATTAATCTCTTTGTTAATTAAAACCTCCTTTATAATTAAAGGTCTTAACATTGTTATGAAAACTAAACAGTGAAGTTGCTTGCCTAACGTCTACAGAAGAGCAGCTGTGCTGGATCATACCAAAGGTCCATCTAATCCAGTGTCTGGTTTCACATGGTAGATGATCTCAGAAGGCCTATCAATGTATTTATATATACTTCATTGATCCCCTGCCTTTCTCTCCAGTGCAGACCCAAAGCAGCTTACATTGTTCCCCTCTCCTCCATTTTATCCTTTCAGCGTAGAGCTGGCTTGAATCAAGTCCACACAAGACTTGTTGCTTTAGAAAATAAATGGCTTTCCTTTGTTGTTGAGGAATTCCAGACTGTGATAGAATAATAGAATCGTAGAATGTTTGAGCTGGAAGGGATCTTGCAGGTCATCTAGTCCAACCCCCTGCACTCTGAAGGAGCATAGCTGAAAGATAGCCCTACAACATACTCAAAAGATGGTCTAAGCTAGGATGGGGAGAGATGCTGAGAGCACATCTTGCCCTTATGGATGGGGGTTAGACAACACAGGAGAAAGAGAAAGAGTTAGCTAGAAGGAAGTGCCTGAGAATCACATTCTCGGTAAACAAAGAGCAGAACAGACAGCAGGAAGGATAGAGAGGAAAGTAATCTATACACCTTACTGGCTCTAGTTATGCCTCTGGTGTACTGGTGTCCTTGGTACAGAGAGACATTATACAGCCCTTTACTTCCAACAACAACAATCCTGTGGGGTAGGTTAGGCAGAAAGTATGTGACCCAAGGTCACCCAGCAAACTTTCGTGGCAGAGCAGGGATTCAAACCACACTGGCTCTTTCTTTGGCACAGAGGCCAAATTCTTCCACTATTCAGAGAGTTTACAAACTCTGAAGGTTCCATTAGTCATCATGACTAAAAGCCCCACTGTCCTTTAAAACCATTATCTCCAGCTTCCCAGTGCTTCTCCCCTCCCCCCACCAGCTTGGGCCCTGCTTCTGACTGACTAGAAGCCAGAGGGGAGTTATAAAAGGATAGCTGAGGTATCATTAATGGATGGGTGGACACAGTGACTGAGGGGTAGGGGGCAGGTGGAGAGGAGGTGGGATTTCCTCCAACCAGTGTCAGTTTGTACACACCACCTTTTAAAACATTCCTGAGCAACCCTGACAGAAAAATAAACTGCCAAAGACAGCTATGATGCTCTGGGTGAATGTGGACTCATCTCAGTCTGAAGAAGACTGGAGCCCTGCAGCCACACAATTCTTCACAGCAAGGCGAGAGACTGAACAAGCAAAGGTGCCTCAGGCTGATCCATTGATAAACCAGTGGCCATTTAAACAGTTGCTTTTGGCAAGGGCACTCAGGAGGAGAGTGGTACAGGACACCTGTAACACCTCAGGACCTACAGTACCAGTAAGGCAATCTTTGAAATCCCACATCACATAAACAAAGTGATTGTAATTCCCAAGCGAACTCCTCTCTGAAGCCAACTTCAGCCGGCATAGCTGACTATGCACAAGGGAACTGAGCAAGGCTAGATGGCTCTCTTTCCAGTGTTCAATAAAGAAAGGGGGGGGGGAAACAAAGGGGAAAAGGGGAAAGTGGGCTCCAACTGTTACTCCCTTCCCTTCCCAGAAGGCTGTCACAGAGCTGCCTCCTCCCTTAAGGGAGCACCATTCAGAACAGTTGAAAGAATCCCTGCCTTTTTTTTGTCAGAAACAACAATTCTTCACCAGTACCATACAGAACAACAGAACGCCAAAAGTAAGCTAACAATTCGGTTACTGCAAGAAAGCCATTTAAACAGTAACCAACTATACTATGAAAAAGACAATAATATGCAACATTTTGTTGCGGGTTCCCACTTGTTAATGGTTATGAATCTGTGATACCTGTGACATCTTGTTAAGGCATAGGCTTTCTGATGTTTAGGGACTCGTTAGGCAATGTGTATAGATCCCTTAACCAGCTATGGTAGATGGAGCTCCAGTGGCCATTTGTGTGCAGGGTGGGGGGGGATTTTCTTGCCATTGCCAACAACAGGAAAGCCACACTTGTGCTTACAGAGCTGCATAGTCAGTTGGTTCTCATAAAACTTTTCTTTTGCTATTCCTTTACGATTTTGACAGAGAGAACCGAGCCAAACTCTTTGTCTTGATTGAATGCAAAGGAATGGATTGTGTGAGCCAACTCATCCTTCCTTCTTTTCTTAATAGATTAATGATAAATGTAGCATATTTATCATGTCAAACAGAATTGACTCAAGGACACATTATCAATGTACAGGGGTAGAAAACCTTTCTTAATTATGGAATAATTATAATTCTTCATTTTCTCATTTGCACTTTGTAACTATGCATTAGATTTCCTGAAGGGAGACCTGTAGGAAGAGCTTACCCAGATCAGGTTAAATTACTTACAAAAAATGAAAAGCAAATCGTCTTGCAAAGTAAGTGTATCACTATATATAAGATGAAAAACAGAATTATTCATTGGGTGTTACAAATTGGAGGGCAGTGAGGAATTGTCTGTGGGGTGGGCAAAACGACTTGGAAATTGCTCCTAGCCCCCAAATTCTCCCACTTCTGTATTCCATGAGCTCTCATGGGTTTAAGCCTGCTCCCCTCTTTCCTTCAACAGATTCTCAATAGCTCTCAACATTCAGTGGTCCTAAGGCATATTCAGTCCTTATCAGACTGTTTTTCTAATGGGGTTCTATGGCAGATTGGGCCTGCTCAGGCCTGCAGGCCCTGTTCCACCCTGCCCTCCTGGAGAAGCTTTTCTTTCTGTCTTGAGTAACCACTGCTACTACCTGACCTTTGTGAGGAATTGCCCACTGGGAGGGTCAGGACTCCCAGATTTCCTTCCAAGTTCTGACGCCTTGCCTTTGCATCTCCTGCTGCCCAGTGACTGGACCCCATGGGGACAGTTTTTTGCCTTCTGCACCACTGGAGGAATAACCACTTGCCAACTGCCTGCCTTCCCCTTGGTGCTTCTTTTAAAATAGTGTGTCCAAGACGGTGAAGGTCTATGTGATACAGAGAACCACTACCAGCATCACAAATTATAAAGTATTTATTAAAGAGAAAATGTTCACAAGCATACTTTTAGAATTGCACCAGACTGAGCAAGGGATTCAAAAGAAATAGGTAAAATGCAATTTCTCTATCCCTCTCTATATACATGCCCTATCAGATGTTAAAATATAAGACAGGCTCCTTAGCTTAGAATGTTATAGATCTCTACAGAATTCTCATTACTTTGCAGCTTTCTCTGGCTGTCCAGGCCAGCACATGGTAATGTCTACCTCCTCCAGACCTCAGTTAAGAGTTCTGTCTGCTCTGATACATGCAGCACAAAAGAGCCCTTCCTCCTTGCTCCCTGGAGTTTTATCACCTCTCTTTTCCCCACCCACTGACCAGATCAGGCCAGGTCAGAGAAGCTTTTCCTCGAGAGTCTTCCTGGAGAGTCTTCCTGGAGCCTTTCTAGTTTAAAGTCCTCCAAATCTCTGTTCCCTGCTTGGAGAAGGGGGGGAGGAGCTTGGCTCACCCATTCTCTCTCCTTCTAGAGCTATTAGCATATGTATAAAGCTGGAAAACAATTGGACTGATTTTCCCCTTCCTGACTTATCTCTGCCCAGAAAGAGAGAGAGAGACTTTTAAAATCTCCTGGTAAAGGTTTTAGTCAGGTCAGTCCTCTACCCAAAATATGCATTTCTTCACAGGCAGTTTTTTCTTTTTGTTAATATATAAAGTCATATTTTTCTGCATCACTGGGAATAGGAATGGGCACATACCTGCCCATGATCCTAAGTTTGCTACTAAAATTGCCCAGGTCATGCGATCTCACCACAATGACCCTCCCACGACCCTCCATGTGTTTATCAGGATGTTTGTGCAGCTCATGGTGGGAAGTGGGGGGGAGCAAGAGGGATCACTGAAATGGCTTGCATCTATTTCAGCCTAACAGCTGATGGGTGTACCAGCCACGCTGTTAGGCTGAAATGGATGTGGCCACGTGCAGTAGCTGTAATGTGCGGAATGACTCACAGTACCTGCAACCCTTATTACAGAGAGTTTTTCCATGCAGTCTTCTGTCACAGAACCACTAACAGCTAGTGATATTGTGCATGAAAAATCTATGTGGCAATCCACTCTACATGTTGTGGGTGTTGCATGGTTAGTGTATGGTGTAAACCAGCTCTTTGTTAGCTTAAATTTCCTGTATGGAAAAGTTCTGAAGTCCCTTGATAAGTCCACTGTTTAGAAAGCTAGAGCAATCGAGCAATTACAGTGCAATTAGATGAGTTATTCTCATCTGTGGTCTTAGACTGGGGTAACTCTGCACAAGACTGTTATTCAGTTTAATCAATGGTATACCACCTTTCCTAGGAAAATAGCTCAAGACAGTTATTCACTTATTTGATTCTCTTCTTTTAACCATCTGTATCCCACCTCTGCCCTGACCTGGATAGCCCAGGCTACCCCGATCTCATCAGGCTAGTATTTGGATGGGAGACCTCCAAGGAGTAGTGATGTGGAGGCAGTTTCTTGCCTCAAAACATGTCAGTACACACACACACCACCTTTCCTATGGAAATAGCTCAAGACAGCTATACTATTCTGTGGAGAATCTTGAAGACGAGTGTTCACAATGGCCTCCAGCAAAGGAAAAGCATTTTCTGTCAAAGCCCACAGATAAGTGAATGGATGGGATCCAGGTTCCAAATAAACTTTTAGGAATTTTCAGGTGCCCACATCATCAGTAGAGTTACTAACAGTGCAATCCTTAAGCAAAGTTACACCTTCCTGTTGACATCAGTGGGCTTAGAAGGGTGTACATCTGCTTAGGATGGCACCACAATCTGAGCATCTCCTTTGATTCAGAGGCAGTACTGGAGATTCAACATCTTTTCTTTGAGTGTATTCGTCCTTCCTTTTTGGATCAGAAAGACGGATTGAATGTCCTGTGGGCAGGATGTCTTGAATTGGATGTTCTGTGGACTGGCAGTCATCCATGGACCCGTTGTTGAAAGCTGTTGACTTATTGCCAGGGCTCTTCTGCCTCTTCAAAGTAAGCAAACAAATATTACATGGGGGGGGGAAACTGTTTTCTGCTACACTGCTTCAATAGGAGATATTTCTAAATGAAACACCAAATGATAACGGATGCAATGTTACTAAAGCTGTGACCACATGTTATGAACACACACACATAGTTCATGTACAATGTACATTTGTTTTTGTTTGCACGTATGTTGAGAGATTCTCATTTTACATTCAATGGTCCCCAGTTTCATTTGTGGAGTGTGCACTGGCTGTTTTTCATAAACAGATGCATACAGGATTTATGTGTGTTCACTATAACATGTGAACAGGGGTGCATGTGTGGTTGCAGTACAGGTGTGTATCTTCTTCTTTTTTTGCCCCCCCGTAGGGTTGGAAAAGATCAGTATACATTCCAATCCCAAAGAAGGGCAATGCCAAAGAATGTTCAAACTATCGCACAATTGCACTCATATCACATGCTAGCAAGGTCATGCTCAAGATCCTACAAGCTAGGCTTCAACAGTACGTGGATAGAGAACTGCCAGAAGTACAAGCTGGGTTTTGAAGAGGTAGAGGAACTAGAGATCAAATTGCCAACATTCGCTGGATTATGGAGAAAGCAAGGGAGTACCAGAAAAACATCCTGTCATGCCAGAGATACTAACTTGCAGGATCATCTCAGATAAGTGTCTGTAAGTTTAGTCAGTATCAGTACCTTCTAGGATCTAAGTAAATGGGAAACAGCTGGTTAAGGCAGCAATCCCTAATTAAACTAGGACGGGGATTGGGGAATCTAAGAATAAAGATCCGGTCCTAGAGGCAGCATTCATTCATTCATGATGGAAGAATGAACTTGCCTGAATACACACATCTACGCGTCCCAAGCAAGCCAGGAGACGGAAGGCGACAGCTTGACGAATGCCAGGAGTGCTGCACGTGGCCTTGAAGAAGCTAAGAGCCACAGCAAGGATCTTCTTGAACTGTTCACTGTGAGGTATAGTCCGGGGGCAGGCTGCTTAGAAGACCGAAAGAGTCTGCAAGCAAGCAAGCTTTGGCAGAGCGAACTCTGAAGCAAGTAGCCGAGCCAAAACGAGGTGGAGTTCCAGGGAGAAAGGAACAGCAAACCATTTGTTTAGGATAAGGTAGCATAGTTAGGGTTTAGGATTTGTCTATTGTCTATTTTATGTGTAAACTCCCCCTGTTTGTTTTAACCTCTTCAATTAAACCATTATGTTTTATAAGCTGAGAGTCTGAATGAATCTCTGGGCAGTAGAGACTGTTTATGTG
>NW_015161405.1:1775781-1781607 GCF_001447785.1 Gekko japonicus
AAGATCAACAACCTCAGATATGCAGACGATACCACTCTAATGGCAGAAAGTGAAGAGGACCTAAAGAGCCTCTTGCTCAGGGTAAAAGAGGAGAGCGCAAAAGTGGGCTTGAAGCTCAACATCAAAAAAACTAAGCTCATGGCATCCGGCCCCTTCACTCCTTAACAAATAGAAGGGGAAGTCATGGAAGTAGTGACAGACTTCACGTTCCTGGGATCCCAGATCACTGCAGACTGTGACAGCAGCCATGAAATTAAAAGATGCCTGGTCCTTGGGAGGAAAGCGATGGCAAACCTAAACAGCATGATAAAAAGTCGAGACATCACCCTGCCAACAAAAGTCCGCATGGTCAAAGCAATGGTATTCCCAGTAGTCCTGTATGGCTGCGAGAGTTGGACTATAAGGAAGGCCAAGTGCCAAAGAATAGATTCTTTTGAACTATGGTGCTGGAGAAGACTCTTGAGAGTCCCTTGGACTGCAAGAAGATCAAATCATTCAATCCTAAAAAAATCAACCCTGACTGTTCCCTGGAAGGCCAGATAATGAAACTGAAGCTCAAATACTTTGGCCACCAAATGAGAAGGGAGCACTCACTGGAGAAGACCCTGATGCTTGGAAAGATTGAAGGTCAAAGAAGACGGGGACGGCAAAGGATGAGATGGTTAGACAGTGTCATCGATGCAACGAACATGAAATTGAGCCAACTTCAGAGGACGGCAGAAGACAGGAAGGCCTGGCGTGATCTGGTCCATGGGGTCGTGAAGAGTCGGACTCGATTGTGCGACTGAACAGCAAAAGGGGATTTTTTAATTTGCATTTTCTATAAACTACAACGAAAAATAGAAGGGGATCTACATAGTATGGGGGAAAGTAAAGAAAACCCACTAAAAAACCAAGAGATGGTGATCATACATACTGCTTAACAAATTAGCTTTGAGCTCAAAGTTCGATTCAAGCTCATTGAATGTGGTCATCTAATAGAAAATTTATATTATAAAATAAATTTGAACACCACCACTTCTGACTTCTTAAAAAGCAATCCAAGAGACAATTATAACAATGCATTGTAAGAGCTTTCAGTGTAATAACATCTCATTTTTTATACTTTTTCTTCCTCAAAAGATAGCTTGTCTTCGGGGTAGCTGCCCCTAATTTGGAATCTGAGTTCTCATCTGAAGATGCCACTGCTCCTTCGCTTTCTTTGGTGCTGTCCTTTTTCTCGCCTTCTACTTCTCCTGATGGACGACTATGTAGGTGCAAAAATTTGTGTGCCTTTTCAACAGAATCAATTTTTTCTTTCTTGTCTATGAATTCGAAGATTGTGCCTTCGGGGACGATCCATCTGTATGGGATGTCATTCTTTTGTAAAAATATCACCAAGTCTCTATATTCCCTTCTCTTCCTTCTTATTTCAAATGGGATGTCCTTTAACACTTTTATTTCTTTGTCTTTAATCTTCAGGGTAGATCCATTTGTCACTTTGAGAATTTGATCTCTCACTTGTCTTCTAGAGAATCTTATAATCACTTCCCCAGGCAGATTATTTTTTCTTGTAAATTCAGAATATGACCTATAGATCATATCTATAGATCATATCTATTTCACTTTATAGAATATCTGCTTTTATGTCTGCCATGGGGTCTAATGTATCACACATAGTCTGTTTCAGATTCTCAGTCTTTTCTTCTGGTACACCCTAAAATCTTAAGACATAGCTTGCTCTCTCCATTTGTAGCTGTAATAGTTGAGACTCCTCCATTAATCTCTTTTTCTCCATCACCTGCAGTTGTTTTTTTAAGTTTTTTGGTGTTGGCATCGCTAGTCCATCCCCCTTAACGTAGTTGCCAAAGTTCACTTAGCTTTTCTTAGCGAGGAAGAGTTCCCTCCCCCCCCCATTTTTAAAAGGTGGTTTTTTGACTAGCTCTTCGGTGTTTCACTTAAACTCCAACTCACATTTCAATAATTATCCGTTTTCATCAGTGAATTTCGCTAGATCACCAAACACTTGTTCTGGTGTGCTGCTCTTTGTCCCATTCAGGAACTCATTGGGGGGACCATCGGGGAACCAGAACACCTCAATCCGCTGGCTGCCTGCCGGGGGGAGAGGTGAACTTAATCCCCATGGCTATGAGCCCATTCGCAGAGCTTCTGTGCGGCGAAGACAATCGCACCCCCTCCCCACTGCGAGTTCACGGTCTGCCTCCTCGGGAGCTCCCGAGGACCACGGCCGCCATCAGAATGCCAAAACTGGAAGTCCTACAGGTGTGTATCTTGACTGGATGAGGGAGACAGGGCAATGATCCAGAAACATATTCTGAGTAAAGGAAAAGAAGTAAGGTTCCTAGGTGAAGGGCGTGTATTAGGAGGCAGGTTCAGTCTGAGAAAAAGTTAAGGTAGAGTGGATACGTAATTCAGACTTGGATCTGTTGAGCCTCTACTGGAAAGGTGAGGAATGAAACAGAGGCTAGACCAAATATGGGCAAGGATCCTTTAGGAACAGGAAATGTTAATAGTGACAAGTTCTGCTATTGCAGTTGCAGGCAACCCCTGGAACTCATCTGGATAGCAGCATGGTCAACAGTTTTTCTTGGCACCCAGGGGCAGACCTCTGTGCAGGCAGCCAAGGCATCTGTGCAGATATTTTTATGGCACTGTTCATAGTCCTGCTGGGACCAGGAGGGAGATTTTTTTCCCCCCTCCATGGGGACAAAAAATTTTTTTGCCTACCTCCAGCCGCTAAAAGCACACACGTTAATTACTGGTGCCTGTTTGACTTTTCCACAGGAAAAAGAGCAGATGGGGGGGGGGGGTAGAGATTGTAAAGCAGTGTGGGATAACAGGCTGAATTCACAACATGGTCCTGATCCTAATCAGGGGGCCCTGCAAGAGCTATTTTCAGCATGACATCTCCCATAAGATCTAGCTTGAACCTTACCGTGGCAGTTTAGCCCATACCAGAGACTATGGGGAAGATTGGGTCAACTAAGATTTATATGCTTCAGACTCACAGAGTAGCGATTGTGTGATGTACGTCTTCAGCCTGGATTTCTCATACCCATGCCCAAGTTGCTGTTTTCTGTCCCACACGGAATGGCAATCTTGGTGATCCTGCGGGGGGGTCATCAAAGACTGCTTTCAAGCAGAGCCATGAAGAAAATCTATATTTTGTCCTCCACGCCATCTGCGCCGGGGGCGGCTGTAGGCAGGAAGGCAAAAACACTGCATATTTAAAATGTGCAGCCAAAGTCACATGTCAAAACTTTCAAAAGATGTCCAAGTTGCCCTTCAGAACTGCATCTAAGAAATGGCTGTAAAATAAACCTTGGAAACATTTTTGAAAGAAAACATTTCATCTCAGAACAACTGTTTTGGTGTTGTCTCCTGAAGGACGCTCCTATTGCCAGAGGCTTTTTGGAACTGCGATACTGGATGGGGAGACATGATTCCTACAGTCTTGGAAGCTTCTTTATTCTCTAGACATTGGCTTTCAGGTCTAGAACTGCATTGGCATGTCTTGGGTGGTGGTCTGGTTCTGACCTCACTAAACAGTAATGATTCATAGCGGTCATTAGGCTTTCCAGAATGACTCAGCAATGGCAATATAGTAAAACATTATATAAAATACACACAGGGAGGCATTGCTTTTCTTTCCTTGTAAGCAAAAATGTAACCAGACAGTTTTTTGGCACCAGTTAAAATGTTGTTCCAGAAGCCAGCCATCCTTGATGCAGAACAGAGTTTTAGGTGCAACTCTATGCACACGTGAAATCACCAAACCAAATTTATCAGGGAAGTGTTGACCCATTCCAGAGAGGTAGCAATAGGACGGCTCAATTGAAAAATGTGGGCATAGAGGAAGAAGGGCAGATTTCCCCTTCTCGGCCACCTCAGCTCAGCAGAGGGCCGTCAGAGGGGTGGCCTTATCCAGCTGGGTGACCTTCGGTCAGTCACAGCTCTCTCAGAGCTATTCTCTCAAGAGCAGTTCTCTCAGAGTTCTTTCAGCCCCACCTACCTCACAGGGTGTCTGTTGTGGGGAGAGGAAGGAAAGGAGATTGTAAACCACTCTAAGACTCTGAGTGAAGGGTGGGGTATAAATCCAATCTCCTCCTCCTCCTCCTCCTCCTCTTCTTCTTCTCCTCCTCCTCCTCCTCCTCTTCCTCTGCCCCATGACCATGTTGGCAGTATGACTGAGGGATATATATATATTCTGTACATTTTAGCTATATATCCTTTGTTTACAACTCTAATGCCTCAGAGCCAGCATCCAATTACCAGTGGATACATTTTTTTTAATATCTGCCATGCATGCACTGCTTCAGAACACTGAAAACGTATTTTATTTCACCCATTGATAAGAAAATCGCTCACCATTGAGCACCCTGAGGTCACACCGGTGAGTGTCTTACAGTCTGCTGAGATGATAACACTGACATTTCATCAAGCCCTGGCTTGTAGCTACCAGGTCATACCACGCAACTGTCTCCATAGTCACAGTAATAACTCAATGGCTGTGATCCATGGCTAAGCACACAATTTGTGAAGGGGGGGGGGTGAACCCACACACATCATTAGATGAGAACTTCAGAACTGTGGCATGTTTATTTTGCCCAACAGACACAGATAAATCAGCTAATGGATACAACACAAGTCAGATTTCCTACAATTTAAAAAAGGAATGTAATTTTCTGCACGAATTGACTGTAGTTGCTTGAGTTATTTTTGGGGTCCTCCCCTCCCTCGAACATAACTTTCTTTTGAATGATCACAGATTCAGTGCACTGAAAAGAAGCCTTTTCTACCAATAGATTTCAGAGATGAGGTGGGAAAATCATTCAGCATTTCCTATCATACCCACAGATATATTTCTCCTAACCATGAAGTCAATCTATATTGAAATGTAGCACTGCAACCTACATGCTGGAGCTGTACCATGTAAACCAAGTGTCCATATCCCCACTACAGCAGTTTCTCACACACAATGCTCTGGTAGAAGTGTCCAAGAGATGTTGTCAGTGGTACCCAACCAACAGGGTCAGTCCTGGGATACCAGCATCCAGCCTACATTGGTAATGTCAGTGTTGTGTTCAGAAAGCTATACTAGGCACCTGTCATCAGAGCATCACAGATGGAAGCTATATATGATGCTTTCACCCTCTTCCCTCACTAGCTGTGACAGCATCTTATTGCCCTTGAGCTCTCACTACACATATATCCTCCCAGTGAAAACAAATAATAAAAATAGACATATGTTAGCCTAGCCAGCTAACAGACTCCACATAAACACGTTTCCTGGAACTTATACCCTTATCAGAATATTTCAGTGTCTATCAGGAGCGGCCAGGCAACTTTAGCATGTAATGATTTATATGCCTAACTAACCTGCTACCTGTGCTTCGCTATGGTATTTAAGTTCCATAAACCCAGTTATAATATTGATGATGTGAAATTTGAAATGTGACATTTGTTGTAGGAATTCTAATGGAGAATACTGTAGTGTAAGAAATGAAGCGAGACATACATACTTTCCCCCCTCTCTACTGAAGGACCTCTCCCTAGACCACATTGGTGGTTCTGCTCTCAGGTGCCAGGATCACCAGGCTGCTTGATGAGCTCACTCTGGAGCAGGCCACATAGATCTGTCCATTTAAGAAGCAGTTGTCTGTTAAGTCAACTCCTGCCATCTTCCACAAAAGTGATGGCCTCTCTACTTGTGTTCCTGGATTGTTTTGCTCATATGGAGACTGTGCTGTTTGCATCAACGTCTCTCAATGCCCCACTGCTGGACCTCCTGATGGCACCTGGTATTTCTGGCCACTGTGTCACACA